>NC_061830.1:28628145-28629350 GCF_019202785.1 Penaeus chinensis | reverse complement strand
TTATAAGTTTCAAATTAGTTTCAGGCCTAATTAGATCCAGGCGTAAAAATGTCAAACGTGTGCTAACTTCCGATATGATGAATCAGGAAGTTTTCGATTTTTAAGCTTGCGTTGCTTCATCCAGTTAGATAAACCGTTTCAAAGAATGCATATATATGCATATATCCATGCACGTTTGCACATACACACACTTACACATGCATGTGCATGTGTATCTATACACATATACTGTATATATATATGTATATATATATATATATATATATATATAACTATGTATAAGTATGTAAACAGGAATATATATAATATATATACATATATATAGATATAGAAATAGATATACATATACATATACTTATGTGTGTGTGTGTGTGTTTGTATGTAGGTATGTATGTATATATGAATGTATGCATGTATATATAAATGTGTGTGTGTTTATATGTGTATATGTGTGTAAATATATATATATATATATATATATATATATATATATATGTATGTATGTATTTATGTATGTATGTATGTATGTATGTATGTATGTATGTATATTAAATATGTGTCTATGTGTGTGTGTGACTGTGTGTGTGTGTGTGTGTGTGTGTGTGTGTGTGTGTGTGTGTGTGTGTGTGTGTGTGTGTGTGCGTGTGTGTGTGCGTGTGTGTGTGTGTAGATAGATAAACATTGCTATGCACGTGTGTGAGTGCGGAATATCAGCAGCAAGAGCTGAGGCAGGCCCCGGGCGGCTCCGAGCGCGGCGAGGGGCGGCGCCGCGGGCGGCGAGGCGAGGGAGAGGCGCCTGGAGCGTCTTGCGCCGCGACCGCCGCGCGGGCGTTTAATCTTGCATGGCCTTCCCGCCGAGCACATGCGCCTCTGTAAATGCCTCGTTGGAAGCACGCAAGGCAAACGGTTCGTCGCAGCCAAGGATTTAAATATCTAACCTTACCCTCCCTCTCTCCCTCCCTCCCGCCCTCCCCCCTGCCTCCCTCCCTCACTTCGCCTTGTGCAACCTTTCCCCCTCCCTCTCTCGCGCCTTCTTGCTCTCGTTTCCTCCCTTACATCACCTCATGCAACCTCTCCCACTCCCTTACATTCGGCCTCTTTTAACTTCCTCTTGTTCTCTCTTTTTCCTTCTTATCCTCCCTACCTCCTTTCCTACCCACCCTCTCTCTCTCTAAGTCCCTCCTTCTTTCCTATCCTCATTCCTT
>NC_061830.1:28568145-28598145 GCF_019202785.1 Penaeus chinensis | reverse complement strand
GCTTCTAAATTCCAGCCCGAAAAGTGCCGAGACCGAAGTCATTACTGCCCTCAGGACTTGTTCTCAGGGTAAGCTGCCTTTTTTCGTATCCCGACATTTTTTTGACAAAACTCTAAGCTATACTTAAAAGACAAAATTTGATTCTATGTCATTAAGTCTAGAAACCAAAACCGCGATTATGGTTTCATACATTTTGCAGGGATTTGACGCGGATGAGACGCGCGGTTGACGCTCTCATACAGACTCCACAGACGAATCTGAAGGTGTTCGTGGTAAGGCAATTCTCATTTGTAGTTTGAGAACAGAACTTGTTTATTTTATCGTCATGCTCCTTCTTTCATTCTGTATTTATGTGTAATGCTCCTTCTTTCATTCTGTATTTATGTGTAATATTTATTTTGTTCCTCGAGGTAGATTGTCCATCTTTCCATACCATATATTTTCTTAAACTAATATTTTTATTCCTATTCAATTTCCTGAGGATGGGGAAGCCGTTGAGGACATCAAACATTATAGGTAAGATGGCACTTTGTCGAAATCTTTTATTTAGAAGTAGTTTGATAAACTGTATAAGATGAGCATTTTTATACTCAATCTAAAGCTCCTTTCTCCTCTCCCTTTTCCATTACAGTTACCTGCGTGACGTGATTATTTCGGCTCTCACACACGACTTCGAATCTCCAGTCGCTCACTTGCCCCAGGGCGACGACCGAGGAGGCGGAAGAGGAGGAGGGGGAGCAGGAGGAGGCGGGCTCAGTCCCCGGTCTCCCCTCGGTAGGACCTTAGCCTTCCAAATGCTAGACCAGCTGGGAGTCCTGAGGGCCAATGCTCTCTACAGACGGCTGGCGAAGGAGATGGGGAGCGCCAAGGACGCAGATGCAGCCATCCACGACCTCAGATGCTGGACGGGAGACGGCCGATACTGCCAGCTGCTTGAGCAGTGTGGTCGGTGCTGGCATAGCGGTCAGCCGTCCTCTCAGGACGAGGGGGGTGCGGAGGAGGCGCTCGAGACGTCGAGGGATGGTGCTGGGGAAGGTGCAGCGTCGAAAAGCAAAGTGAAGGGCGTGGATTCAAACAAGGTGACTGAACATGGTGATTATTGCAACAATAAAAAACACAAGACAGCAACGCATCACAGGCAGGATACAGGTACAGATATGCACAACTCGGGTGTAAAAAGTAGGCCAAGAATGATACCCCCAGAATTACTGGACAAATCGCATCGTGAGTCAAAGGAGGTTCAAGAAAAGGGAGAAGGCGGGCCAGACGACACCGTGGCTGTGACGCGGTCGGAGATGGTCCGAAGACTGCAGGAATTTCTCCTGGCTACGACAGCCAAGGACCTGTCGCTGATGGTTCTGCTGAGTGGCCCTCACACCAGGTAAGGAATTCCGATTTGGTTCTTAAGTAAATCTGTATTCTCTCCTTTTCATGGCAGTAAAGTTTGCCTTTTTAAATGCTTATGATAAACCAGTAAGTAGTCATATAAATGAATGACATAAAACTAACCGCATGTGCATGAGATGACCGTATCTTTCCCCCACAGCCCGCCGCCGCCCGCAACCCGTGGCAACGTCTCGCCCTTCCCCGTGGCACTCGAGAGCGTCTGGTACATGTGCCAAGTGACCGGGGTCGACCTCATTGCCAAACCCCCGAGCAAGATCAGGAAGCGAGAGCGAGACCACAAGAAGCAGGCGGATGTCTTGCGGGACCTGATAGCGAGAGGCTCCGAGCCTACTTGCTGCAAACCCTGAAATATATATTATGTTATGCATTTGCTATTGTTGATCTGTTGTTTTTTAAGTGCTGTGATGATGATATGCAGGCGACAGATAGTGATAATGATGTTTCTAAAAAAAAAGGGAACTTCAGTGTGGTCTCTGCGAGTTCCCTTAAAGTTCATTATCAAACCATAATTTTATATTAGTATATTTCGTACTATTTTTATATGTTTCATTCAAGTGCCATTGATTTCTCGTCTTGCCTTTCTAGTGTACAAGAGCGTCCTAGAAATAGGAAACTGGCCGAGGGAATGTCTCCAACTTTGCGATGTGTAGAGTAGTTACCATATGTTTCCTTTCGTGCCAAAATAGGTAGTTCAATTTATTAGCTATTATTTTATTGTCCAGGTGTAAAAAATCATATATATATATATATATATATATATATATATATATATATATATATATATATATGGATATATATATGGATATATATATATATATATATATATATATATATATATATATGTGTGTATATATATATATATGTATATATATGGACACACACACATACACACACACACACACATGTGTGTGTGTGTGTGTGTGTGTGTGTGTGTGTGTGTGTGTGTGTGTGTGTGTGTGTGTGTGTGTGTGTGAGTGTGTGTGTGTGTGAGTGTGTGAGTGTGTGTGTGTGTGTGTGTGTGTGTGTGTGTGTGTGTGTGTGTGTGTGTGTGTGTGTGTGTGTGTGTGTGTGTGTGTGGGTTTCTGTGTGTGTGTGTGTGTGTGTGTGTGTGTGTGTGTGTGTGTGTGTGTGTGTGTGTGAGAGATAGAGAGAGAGAGAGAAAGAGAGAAAGAGAGAAAGAGAGAAAGAGAGAAAGAGAGAGAGAGAGAAGAGAGAGAGTATGTGTAAATATATGTTTATATATACATATACACATATATACATACTAACTCTATACATAAACATACATATATACATGCATACTCACATACATACACATATATTTATTTATTTACTTATTCATATATGTACTGTATACATATATACATATGTATACACACACACATATGTATGTGTGTGTGTATATAATATATATATATATATATATATATATATATATATATGTATATATATGTGTATATATATGTGTGTCTATATGTATATATATATATATATATATATTCATATATACAATATATATATATATAATAAATATAATATGTAGATATGTATTTGCGTATGAGTGTGTGTGTGTGTGTGTGTGTGTGTGTGTGTGTGTGTGTGTGTGTGTGTGTGTGTGTGTGTGTGTGTGTGTGTGTGTGTGTGTGTGTGTGTGTGTGTGTGTGTGTGTGTGGACGGTCTATACTAGTCAAGATAGACGTTTTGTGTCTAGTCAAAAAGTGACATTGGATCTGGGTCTGTAAAGCTATAGCACATTTAGCTTCAAACTAGAACAGCAGCACAAAATTCTAGAAGCTCTTGTACAATACGTAGGAAGACGAGAAGCCTGACTATTCGTGTCGGGATCTCGGTAAAATGATGCTGCCCTCTTTATTTACATATCCGGTTCATATCACTGCCACGGTATTTGGGCGTCTGCATTCCATTCCTGTATCACGATTGGTCTGCCCTAAGGAATTATTTCCCCCACAATTGTAAATTGTACTTCACTTCCCCCTCAGGAAGAAAAAAAGAGGAATCAGATGCTACATAGCCACAGGTCCGGTAGTGCAAAGGTAGATCTTACATTCCCCACCTGGCTAACGGGAAACGTGATCCCACTGACAGAGATAATAGAGACTGCAAAGGGGAACGTGTCCCCGTATCCTCCCGCTTCGCCGTAAGCTTCAGCAATTGCTTGCCACTCCCTTGCTCGGCCGCGGTTTCCGCCGGTACGGCAGTGGTGCGAATGCGACGCTTGAGCCCAGGTTTGGCGTTGGTTAGTGTGTGTAATCGGTATTTACCTTTGTGTCATGCAGTGAAAATTATATATAAACTTACAGTGCAAGTACTAGTTTCGCAAAATTTAACGGAATTGCCAATTTTGTTATGGCTGTTAAAGAAGTTGACCTTTATTATTCGATGCCTGAGCTATAACATCGTATCCACACCTTTTGCCATAAAGGTGGTACGGTTGGCCACCCTGGCCCGAGGGAGACACCGAATGCCTTTAATCCCTGGCGATCTGTCGGTCCGACGCAGACGCCTCGACAAGTGCCGCGCTTGACGCAAACGTAGTTGACTGCAGTCTTTTAGCGAAATTGTAGATCATCGAGTCTGCATATATGGAATGATTATCGTAAATCTGCACTTGTGTGACAAATGACAGACGAAGAAATATTTATTTTTTATATCTATGATGGTCTTTGTTTGTCAGTCCTTCATATGTAAAGGCTGAAATAGCTCAGATGTACCTTTAGTATCACACTGAGCTCAGATCGAAACTAATGTGTATTTTGTTTCATTTTAGGCCGTGTTGTATCGAAATGTTTTTAGTGTCCATATCGATAATCTTTGTAAGGCGCCTTTGAAGGAGGAAGTAAGACTGAATGCCTGGTGCAGTTGCTTGAGTGCGTTGATTGTGCTTTCTGGGACGTCTTATCCTTAATGATATCTAAACTTTTTAACAATATGATTCAAATTTTTTCTGTGTTTTAAGAAATATCATGGTTAGGGTCTGGTTTTAATACTAGTTCAGGAACACATATAAAAACGCAAGCATACAAATTATAAAACTTACTTATACTTGCACATACACCTTACTTACTTCCTTCCTTCCTTCCCTTCTTCCTTCCTTCCCTTCTTCTTCCTTCCTTCCCTTCCTTCCTTCCCTTCTTCCTTCCTTCCCTTCTTCCTTCCTTCCTTCCCTTCTTCCTTCCTTCCTTCCTTCCTTCCTTCCTTCCTTCCTTCCTTCCTTCCTTCCTTCCTTCCCTTCTTCCCTCCTTCCTTCCTTCCCTCCTTCCTCCCCCCCCCCCCTCTCTCTCTCTCTCTCTCTCTCTCTCTCTCTCTCTCTCTCTCTCTCTCTCTCTCTCTCTCTCTCTCTCTCTCTCTCTCTCTCTCTCTCTCTCTCTCTCTCTCTCTCTCTCTCTCTCTCTCTCTCTCTCTCTCTCTCTCTCTCTCTCTCTCTCTCTCTCTCATATACTATTGACTCTTATTTGCTGTTTGCATTTATACTTTTTCCAAGAGATGATCCAATCCTGGCTGTGAGAAGTGTGTTGGGGGAAGGGAATGGAGTTGGTGCCATATTGTCCGATTTTCTTTTGAATTTTTATTCCTGGATGAACGTAAAGCCCTCCCCCCATAAGCGGGCATGATCGGCGGACACATCGGCGGACGTAACAGGCGAGACAACGAGGAAACTACCTGTTTAGCGAGTATATTGTGATGTCATTTCTACTCGTGCCCGCCCGTGTGCCCACCGATCATGCCCGCTTGAGTGGACAGGCCTTAATGTGCGACAATAATATATTGTTGATATTCATGTTATAATATATGTTCATGTGCATGTTATTCTTCTATTACATCCCTTGAGGAAATTATACAGCTAATGTGAACAGAGATGGTATCCATTTTTACTCATGCATTGGTCGTGATGTAGTCATACAATATCTGGAACAAGTGTGGCTTCATTATGCGTTAAAAGAAAATGGAAACGTGATTGGTATATTCCGTACTGGATCCTCAGGAATAGTGACGTCTATATTAAATACATTCCAATGGACCGATATCGATATTCAGTCTGTATACCGTTTTGGCGATAATTTGATGCTGCAAAATGTTGAAAATTTCTATATCTATGTGATATCGTTTTCAAAATTTCTTTATATTTTTAACAGCGTTTGTTTGGACCAGTAAAATAGTCCTCTTTTACGGTTACATCTATTTGATGTGGCTTAGAGTAATCGATCATCTCATTATATGTTGAAGTTGAAATATATATAGTTGTAACTCTTAAAATATCAATTACCTTTGTGATATAATAATAAAATCAATAAACGCTGTTTAATAGGGAAGACGAGTTTATGTATACATACTCCACACAAATAATGGGTTTTGTCATGATTTCCCACCTCTTGCCCGTTGTTGTCGTGGGGATGGAGGGGGAAGACAGAGACTGATTTATTCAATTGTTTATTTATTGATTTTTTTCAGCCGTGTCAACATCAATAGCGGCGTATATAAAATATAGGGATAGGGTGGACTTAAGGGCAAAGCCCCAGGGGAAGGAAGTTTTTTTATTCACAAGGTGATGTTTGTTGGTTTCTAGAATGGTCAATTGTACCAGGCATCGAAGGTCACACAGCATTATGCTAAAGTATTGTTGGAAAAAGGGTAACTATGAATTAACGATTTGGATAAGTGGACAGAAGGGGATAAATAAGAGAAGGAAAAGGAAAGATAGAAAAGAAATGACCATGTGAAATTAGTTGAAACGAGGACTAAGGCTCAAGGCAGGGGTGATCCCCTACATTGGGTCTCAGTCTCTGCCCCTTAATGAGCAAGGGATTGAGGGGGAGACTGAGGCCCAATGTTTGGGATCTCCCCTTCCTTGGGCCTCAGCCCTTGACTCAACTAATTTTGGACGATCTACTTTTCTTCCCAAGCCCAGTGCCTGCCCAATTCCTAATTAATTTATTTATTGAAAATCTCCCCGGCTGATTGCCCTGTCTATGACAAAGATTGGTCAGACTGTGAAGACAACCTACTTCCCTGCCTTGCTGACTACGATGCGGTACAGAGCTATGATATTGCACCCAGAGGCTGCCGTAAGTCCCATATCAATATTACCAAGATTACCTTTCGTAGACATGACATTCCTCATAAGGTCTATATAGGAGGAGAATCTTGCCCTATCAGATCATTATTAGGGTCACAGTTGTTTCAGTATACTTTTCTACTTCCACTGACTTTAATGCCTTTCTCAACTTCAATCACCATTCCTCATCGTGATTTCAACTGTCGCCACACGTTGGGGCGACTCTACCACTACTTCCTGAGGCCAATCCCTAGACCACTTTCTAATACGGACTTCATCCTTCTTAATTCAGCCAGCCCACTCACTTTGACATGCCTTGACTTATCTCTTTGTTCTCTTTCCCTTCATCTAGATTTTCATTAGTCAGTTCTGTACCACTTTCCCAATAGTGATAACATTTCTATTCTTTCTCCTACTTCCTATGTCCCACTCCCCAAACCCCTATGCTGGTGCTATGATAGAGTAGACTGGCATACTTTTACCTCTCTTTCTACTCTCCCTCTTCCTCCATCTTCCCTCTCTTCTACATCAGACATACTTTCATACATACTTTGTCATGAGTGCTGCCTTCACAGCCATTCCCTGAATTTCCTGACCATAACTTCTAGATGTGTTCCATGATGAAACACTGAATGCCCCCAAAGACCTTCGGTTGAAGTGTGCACCATGGAGTAGCTATTGCTATAAGTGAAATACTCCGTCAAAAATCAGTCCTTATCTATTTTAAAAGAACTTAAGCTCGATTACGCTGCACAATCCGATTCTATTAAAACCAGCTAGCAAAGTTACGTCTCCACAATTACATTCTCTAGACCTATTTCTACAGTATAGCATAGGATCCATAAACTATCAGGGAAACATCCTCTTCATCTTGCCCCTGTTTTCCACATCCGTAACACTTATTTCTGAACCTACAAATTACTACTGAACTTGCTGCATATTTCAGCCAGGTCAGCAGTGGCTCTCACCTTTCTCCCTACTTCTTTTCCATTAAAATAGCCAAGGAACACTCTCTTTCATCTCATCTACAGAGCAATACATAGCCCCGTTCTCTTCTATTGAACTCCTTTATGCTTTACAGTCGTTCTGCAACACACGATGGCCCTAATGGCATACATTTTATTTACTTGAACATTTTCTGCTGCGTCAGCATCTAAGGTCATTAGGAATGTATTCAAAATATAGTGATAGGATGGCATCCAAGCACCACCCTATCATATAGTTTTATAATAAATATAGTTTTATAATAAAGTGTTGTGGTGAAAAGGGTAATAATGAGAAACGATTAGAAGTGGACAGAAAAAGAGAAGGAAAGAAAAGAAGAAAAGACCATGCAAAATTACTTGAGGCGAGGGCTGAGTTCCAAGGCAGGTGTGGTCCCCTACATTGGGCCTCAATCCCCTTCTTCTAAGACCCCCGCGACAACAACGAACAAGGGATTGGGGAGGCTTATATTATAGCTGATCAGCTCACCCTCTCTACCCTTTCACTGCCATACTACCCTTGAGTACTGCTTAGCTTCCAAATTCTTCTATAGCTCACTCCTAAGGGCGAAACTCCCAGGCATTTTTTTTTTTTTTTTTCATAAGGTGATGTTTGTGGATTTCCAAATTGGTTAAGGTCAAAGACAAATAAACGTGCCAGACATCAAAGGTTATTATGATACACTATTATGGCGGAAAGGGTAATAGAAAAAAAAAATTAATGCTTAGGGTAAGTGCACCGAAAGGTATAAAGAGAGAAGGAAAAGGAAAAAAATAGTCGAGACGAAGGCTGAGGTCCAAGGAAGGGTGGTCTCCTACTGGGTTCCGTCTGTCTCGTAAGTCCCCACGACAATAATAATTAAAACTAGTACATTAGTTTTGATTATTAATCATTATCATTGCCAGATATAGATAAGCACAAGCAGCATTATGTACATAAATCGGTCAGCACTTATTTGAGCTGCCGTAATTGATTTCACAAAATTGTATCAGTTTTCATCCTCGCAATAAGGAGGGAGGTCTTAGTCGGGCTATGACATTTTCGCATCGACCGACATCAGTGACAGCATGCATTATTTCACTGGCTTTATATGAGCAGGTTTATTTAACTTCATTCACTTTCCAAAATCTCTCTTAAATGTTATAATATTCATTGTTATCAAAGCCATATTACACGTTCAACCTTAATACACACACGTCATTGACAATATACAAAAACGAAGAAATCAATTGCGACTTTGAGAGGAAAAATTACCTGATTTCCAATGACTATCAACAACTAAAATAATCTGTGTTCATGGCTTATTTCATTGATCCGTGGATACAGAATGATCTATAAATATATTTCACACATTCCCGTTGTTAAATATAACCACAGCTAGGTTTCTCTGGTGAAAAAAATAACCACATTAGAAACGAGATAGGCCTCTAGTAACGAACTCCAGGCTTGTTTTCAGGCTAAAAGGGACGGAGTTCAACCGATGATATAATAAAGATGCCCTAATACATGAACCTTAAACATTTATTATCCATGTTTATTTTTCGCCAAAGGTATATACTGTATGGGCTATTTTATAAACTGATAAATCCATTACTTGCACCAGCTAAATGAAATCAAAATGTAAATTAATACAATATTACAATGCATTACAATATCTATTGCAAATTGTTAAGCCAACACGTTCATGCTTGGAAGTATTTGAACACCTCTATGTTTCTTTTAAACGTAATTATCCTCCCACACAAACGTCTGAGATTTTAACCTTATGACAAAAGCTGGTACATTTCATCATCAAATCAACCCAATAAGGACTACATTAGACTGATTCTGATACTGTACTAACCAGGCACTATGTTTTACCATAAAATGAACTTAAAACATTTTCAAGATGAAAGACCTTATTTTTAAAAATTTGCTTCATGAACTTGAAATATACTGAATGAAACGCAACAATTCATATATAAAAGTTTTAATAACAAAACATGAACTCTTAAAACATGATAAAAACAATATTTTCAACAAATAATGCCATCAATACTTTCTGTACCAACTTGCTGTTATTTTATACAATTTAAATGTCTTTCCCCTCACGTGCACACACACGCACTTCCTCTTGACAGTCACACAAAGTATTAACAACACCTATCACTAAATTATCACAACCATGCTGAACAGATGTTATTCACTTGTATTTCTTGTTTAAAATTTTAATGTTATTCCATGCATCGAGATATGTATAAATATTACAAAGGGATCTTCCTACGTGCATGGTAACTAGTTGAACTGATACATAAAATTCAATAAATAATAGTAAAATATTCACAAAATTACACAAAAAAAAAAATCTATTGCATCCTGCGAGCAGCACTCATCCCACATACAAACACACAATCGCACACGCAATCGCGCACCCAGCTGAAGGACAATCCACTACAATAATACGCGTATTAACTAAGAAAGTGAAGTATAAATTCGACTGGAACGTTCAAGGGTTCATATTCAGTCTTGGGTAATTCCTCTTCCGAGGGAATTACTGGTGGAGCAGAAAGGTCCAGGGATATATCGTGTGGTACAACTTGCGCAGTTGCCTCTGTAGTCGATTCTATTATCTCGGTCACGGATGTTGATTCCTTAGTCACGGTTTCTGTTATGGTCTCTTTGGGCGTCGATTCATGCGTCACTGCAGCCTCAGTTGCCGTCTCACTGTCCGTCGATTCCTGCGTCACTGCGCCCTCAGTTGCCGTCTCACTGTCCGTCGATTCCTGCGTCACTGCGCCCTCAGTTGCCGTCTCACTGTCCGTCGATTCCTGCGTCACTGCGCCCTCAGTTGCCGTCTCACTGTCCGTCGATTCCTGCGTCACTGCGCCTTCAGTTGCCGTCTCACTGTCCGTCGATTCCTGCGTCACTGCGCCCTCAGTTGCCGTCTCACTGTCCGTCGATTCCTGCGTCACTGCGCCCTCAGTTGCCGTCTCACTGTCCGTCGATTCCTGCGTCACTGTGCCCTCAGTTGCCGTCTCACTGTCCGTCGATTCTTGCGTCACTGCGCCCTCAGTTGCCGTCTCACTGTCCGTCGATTCTTGCGTCACTGCGCCCTCAGTTGCCGTCTCACTGTCCGTCGATTCTTGCGTCACTGCGCCCTCAGTTGCCGTCTCACTGTCCGTCGATTCCTGCGTCACTGCGCCCTCAGTTGCCGTCTCACTGTCCGTCGATTCTTGCGTCACTGCGCCCTCAGTTGCCGTCTCAATGTCCGTCGATTCCTGCGTCACTGCGCCCTCAGTTGCCGTCTCACTGTCCGTCGATTCCTGCGTCACTGCGCCCTCAGTTGCCGTCTCACTGTCCGTCGATTCCTCAGTGATGATTGTTTCTTCTGTTACCATCTCTTCGGAAGTTAATTCCTCTGTGACTGTTCCCTCTGTTGCCGTCTCCCTGGGAGTTGATTCCTCACTGATTGCTGCTGTTGTTGCCGTTTCTTCTGTAAATATTTCTTTGGGAGTCGATTCCCCAGTAACTATTGCTTCGGTCACTGACTCAGTTGAAGATTCTTCTGTTGTGGTCGTCTCTGTTATTGCTTCTGTCGTTCCTGTTTCTTTGGTCACTGTCCCTTCTGTAGTTATTCCCATGGCTATAGAGTCTGAAGTTAGAAAATCATCACCTTCGGTTTCTTCATCATTTGATGCAGTCATCGACTCTGAAACAGAAGAATCAAACGTGTTCGTTGTCGTCTCGGTCTGAGATTTTGAAAAATCAGTTGATGACACAGTATATGTCATTTCTGTACTTACACCAAGTGAGGCAGTAGCTTCTTCCTCAGTCACTGATGCTGGATATTCAGTTACAGTTTCCTCTGTCACTGCCAATGAAGAGTATGGCGTCTCATCAGTAGACGATGTAGTAGTGCCTGAGAAAGTTGATTCTGTTGTCACAGTATCAGAAGAGCCAGTAAATGTCACAGGGTTTTCTGATATCTCGACAGTCACTGTCGAAGGAAAATCTGTTGTAGATGTAAGAGTATCTTCAGTCTTGACCTCGGATATACTCATGGTTGTTGGGACTGAGGTCGTTGATTTAACAGGCTTCCCTCCCGCTGACGTCTCTGTCAACGGCCACGGATCACCTGTCACATTTAAGAAACTACTCAGGACGGCTCCCGTGTCATTGAAGTTCAAGTATTCTGATGAAGGGAGCTGCTCTTTAGGAGGGATCACTGGGTTTCTCATAGGCTCTTCTGACGCTGGTGCCTTGCTCGGCGTTACAGTTATTGGATCGGACGTCACAGCTGGCAAAGTTGTAGTCTCTTGCCGAGGCATTCCAGATGTTGATTGTTTGTCCTTTTCGGTTGGTGCTGTCCACACAGTAGTATCAGTCATGCTGCCACTATTACCAGTGGCCTCAAGAACTCTGTCAAAGAAACCCTGAATTTCTGCAACTTTGTTCTCATCAATCACTGTTAGAGAGGCAGCTGTAGTGTTGTCACTCGCCAATTGGAAGACCGCACTAATTTTGCCATCACTATCATCCAGAACCTGTAACCAAGATTAGTGATTAGTGATGATTAGTGATGGTCTGGGGACTTTAGCAGTTGAGAAGGGATATAAAAGCGTAATTATTTGGAAAATTTAGCAATGACAAAATCAGATAAAAATATTTTACTTTTACAATATGTTATAGGTGGGTGCTTCATGATCATCAAATACTAATTCTAACACTCCCCATACTAATACTACACCTACTTCTACTCCTACACCTCTCCCAGCCCCTGCACGGTACCTTCGCAATGCCTTCGCTGACCGTCTCGGCGGCCACGATCATCCGGGCGAGGCGTCCGTCCCTTATCGCCTGCAGGACATCCGTGTCACGGCAACGGAGCGCGGTGGAGACAAGCAGGCTGGCGATGGGCGAGACCGTGACTTTTTCATTCTGTTGCATTTCTTTGACGAATTCCTGAGGGAGAAAGGAGGGTGTCTTGTGCTCGTCCAACTTGACGACAACCGTTGCGTTACACATCACCTCAGCCATTGCACGTCTTAACAAGAATTGTATTATTTTCACTTTAAGGGTGTCATCGGTCTCCTGTGACTGAGGGCTTGCGTCTGGCCTTCTAGTAGAACCGTCAGAGGAACTCACGTCTGTGGTCTCATCGGCCGTCCCGCCCCCGCCAAAGATAGCCTCAATTATCTTTCTTGCTTCTCGCATGTAGCTTACTTTCTCACTCATAATCCCCTTCACCTCCTGGAAAATGGGAAGTCTGTCTGATGGCTCCACCTTGGATAGGATAAGCGCCAGAATCCTTACAGTTGACATTGCCTCCCCTCCTTGGTGAATCTGTCTTTTCACAGGGTACCTCAGCGTTCTCGGATCTTTCCCCTTTGAATGAGTGTCGTAATTGTCACCTGCGTTCAAAAACAATCTACGCACTTCCGTCTGCAGCCAATGATCCATGTCATAAGCAGATGGGTCCTGTAGCTTCCGGTCTTCAACGTTTTCTGCATCGGAATCACAAAGACACCCACTTGGCACCTTGAAACTCACAACGCGTAACATATCTTCATTAGTTGGGTCTTTGGCGTACACCTCCCAGCTGCTCCATTTCTGAAAATATATTTATTGACAAATAAAAAAATAAAAATAAAAACAAAACAAAAAAAGGGCACCTCATTCTGCCGTTATCATTTTTCATTTGAAATCTCTAGAGATCCACTAAATTGAAATTTGCAGTTTCTACAATATTGTGTATGAAATATTTGAGCCATAAAAATTACCTGCCCTAATATATTAATAAAGTCAAATGCCACCAGCTGTCAGTACGGTATGATATCTACCTGCGAACAACTGATACCCTTGTCTTGGCGATGAGGTGGTGTTATGCAAGGGATGAGACGGCAAGTCACTGTCTCCACGGGCTGCACCATGTCTGGGTCGCTTTGGGCCACTTCATAGGTTTCTCCTAATTCCGTAAGTGTTGTGGGAAAGCGTTGTTCAGAATACGTTTAAAATAATGCAAAAAAGGGTTTCCAAACTATAAAAACTTCCTCCTTAAATGGATAGTTATTAAACTTTATTTTACACTCTAAAGAATATTATCAATTTGTCTAGTATCATTGCTCATATCGAACAACGATTTTCGTAATTTTCAAGCAATTTTTCCAAGCAATGACTTGTCACTTTCAAAGCGAGTTAAATATAGTATATTACATTACTAAGATAGAAAATCCCAAAAATGAAAGAGAAAGTGACAGCTGTAAATTTAGCCTGTAACATTGTTAAACAGTGATCAAAAATCGGATTATGTAATTTGCCTGGCAATAAATATTTATATACTACATACAAAGAAATAGTTTATTTGTATTTGCTTATGCAGATTTATTTCGATATTTAAGATCATGCATAAATATCCAAATTTTAAAATTCTGTTAGGTATTGCCCTCAACATCATTAACAAATATTGATGCGAATACATATATTAATGAATGAATAATAAATCCGTAAATACTTTCAGCATAATCATCTCAAGAGCACATTTTGGTCCTGGACAACCCGAAGACACTTACCCCCTTCTGCTACCACACTCTTTAGCAACATCCGTTCCTTCTCCTCCAAACAGCAACACGACTCATCACTGCAATTGCAAGAAAAAAATAACCCAATGGCTCCTGAACAAAGGGATTCAGTATCATCAAGAAACTTTTGATATCGATTCAAATGCGAGAGATGAAGGTTATTCCTATCACCCTTTCAACCACGTGTTTTCAGGAAAGTAGCTAGGGATAGGTTAACGCCTAGAGAATATCTACTCACAGTTATTCATACAAAACAGTGTGCTGGTATACTTAGTTTGCTCAGTTTTATTGGGTCAGTGTTAATACACTGCCATTCCCTACTTAGTTTGTCATACAGAGGAATGAGACGATTTTCTCAAGTTCGACAATTACTGCCAGCACATTAAAGACTACCCAATCACCTGTCTTGAGGTGGCGAGACGACATAGGCTTTCGTTCCGTTAAACTCCTCAATACTCTCGACGCCCTTCATATGCCTCAGGGAATTCTTCGGAAGGTATTCCACACACTCTGGAACATCATTGATTATTATTTTCTTTTTTTCTCGATTCTATTTTCTAATTCAGTGATGAGATCAATATTTTCAACCTGAATCACCTCCATATCCGTCGTTCCCGGGTGGACAACACAACTGCCTGCCCGTCTTCTTGTCTATGTCGATGCAATAAGGCGATGATGCCTTCACAACCCCTGCTGCCAAACATGCCTGAAAAAATGTGCTTTGATGGAGCGTTTATTAATGTGATTCTTGACTTATGGGAACTCGGAGACCCCGAATATTTTGAAGTAAAATGCAGATATAAATTTACACCTTCCATCTCCCTTAGCATCACAAGGCAAAATGTGCGCAAATCGGTAATAGAGGAGGTACAGGGCAAAGAATATGATGAAAAAAAATGCGAGTGTTCAATTATGCCCCCCCTATTTGAAAATTAGGAAAGCGCAAGAAGCTCGTATGGTTAATGACAAAATTTACTCCACCGTCCAAGTTGCCGTGACTGGGCGTGCCCTTGATAAGGGGTCTACCCCCCAACACCCCCTTGTAAAACATTTTCTTACTCGATATGCACGACAAGATAGAGAATGAAACACCTCTTTCACCGAAAAGGATATGCAGTGTAAAAAAAAAAAAAAATGCATATATGATAGTGTAATTGCGTGGTACAAAATTAGCAGCGGCAAGGAAGAAGCAATATAGTCTTTGATTCGAATCTGGAATGCTCATCAAAAACATAACACGGGTAAGATAACCAACAAAGTGATACATCTGCCTTCGCTTCCCGCCATTTATGCTCGATGGTGTTGGTGTGAGCCGCAATGACGGGATCCACAGAGTTAAAGGTATGGTTCACAGTCAGGTGCTGAAACCCCTCTTTATTAAGGCAGTTATATGCCTTCCAGCAGTCAGTGATGATGGTGGACCCTTCTTTAATACGGTCTTTTATAACTGCTAGAAGGGTCTCAGCACCTCTGGAGGACACCGGAATAAAACAATAGAAAAATTCAACTTTCACGGCACACCCCATCTAAATCAATTGCATACGTTGTATTTTCGTTTGCCGAATTTAGACTCGTCTATCTCTACTATAGTGCCAGGGCCACCGATCTTGTCAGTGCTATTCCTTAGGCACCAAGAAATAATCACTTTACGGCAAAAACTTCCCCAGTCACAAATTGTTTTGTCAGAGGTTCAGTTCGTCTCTTACCGGAGAAATAATTCTCAAATAAAAATTAACAAAAATTATATTTCTATTATAGTGAATCTTCAACTGAAGGACAAAGAAACCTGGGAAGAATTCATGAGTTAAACCCTCTTAACAAATACGAGACCGTCAGCGCCGGTAGATGACCATTTCAAGGAAGCGGGGAGGGGGGGGGGGGGGGAGCAAGATGCTATGGCAAATCGACTGACGTTTAATGTATTACAGTTATTATATTAAGTTTTATTCTCGTTTTCTTTTTAAATATCTGCATAGGAGAGCACATTCTACCTTATGAGACTATACTTTTTATAATATTTTAACAAGCGTCAATCCCTTTTTTTTTTTTTTTTTTTTTTTTTTTTTTTTTGCAAACTAGGCTTTGTTTTAAAAGAAATTGTTATCTGAAAGGGGAAGACACCGCCCTCTCTTGACAGAAATGCCGCCTTAACCTCGTCTGACCCGCGATTCCCCTCATCTTAAAAGCATACCCGCTGGGAGTGTTTCTATATAGGTCCCGAACGGCCAGGCCAGGTCAAGGGAGGAGAGCATCTTTCAGCCGTGAGGGCAGGGATTGTAATAGGTTCCTTGTCTGTGGTCGCAAGAGTACGAGCTAATAGGCGGTAAGATGGCATTTTAACTTTCCTTAGACTCGAAATATGTGCTCTCTTTGTGGATGGAATTTTTTCTCTTGCATGTTTTAAGATTGCTTCATTTTTACATTTCCCTTTTTATTTTTACCGTTTTGTTTCGTGGTGCTATTTTAATGTTTAGAGCTAGTTTTTTCCCCCTTTTAGTATGCCTCAGTGCATTTTCATATTGGAGGATGGTTCTTTTTCTTGACCATCTTATTACATTTTTTGTGATTTTTGATCTTCGCACTGACTGATAAAATAATTTTTTGTAAAGATTTGATTTTCTTTTTTAAACATGCATCCCCATGGCATCAAGGGTTGATTACTAGTGAAAGTAATTTTAAAAGACGTGCCTAAATTTTTGCATCTTACACAAAGAACTTGCAGAGTGAAGATATAAAGCATAAGAGGAAAAAATTAAAGGGACATAAAAGAAAACGTAGTGTTAGATGATGGAATTTAAACTTAAACAGTAGGATTACTTCCCTAGACTTTTAGATGGGCAAGAGTTCAACTCCACAAATCTGCACCTTCTATCGGCTTCAGGTCGGCAAGCACTCCATCCCGGACACAACCACGCTAACCGCAGTGTTGACCCTTGGACCTTGGTAACTTCTGTACACTTACACTTTCTCTAACTTCGCTCACACCCTTCTACATGCCTCTTACTTTACGAACACATTAACTTACGTTCTTGAACAAATATATCAGGTAGTGGCACCTTAAGATTTCGTACCAAGGATCGGCGGTTAATCATATTTATAGATAACTACACTATCAATGTATATATTTGATTTAGTAAACCAAGTTTGTTTTGTATTACACCTCACAGTTCTATTGTGAATTTTTCTAGATTTGTCGCATATAAAATTTTTGTTCTGAATGTCTATTCTGCAAATCGCACTGGACTTTTCACTTTTTTTCAGCTAATAAAAGTCCATGACTCTGTAAACAAATTAATAAGGTCTTCTGTTTTTCCATTAAATTTAGAATGAAAGCCTAACAAACCACCATGGTACAGATGACAAACATCGGTCATTGTTACTGAAAAGAAAGAGGCAGGTCACCGGTGTAGTCCAGAAATGTCCAGGTGTTATTTGCACATTCGAAATACCTTAAGCAATGACTTTTGTCTGAGTAGTTAAGCAATTAACATCTTACTAGGTTTGAGAAAATAAGCATGGAAACTTTCTATTATGTAAAAACGTCTAAAATGTGAATATATATGAACAATAAATAGATGGCCATGTATAAATGCATGATAAAGTATGTGATATTAAATTTTTTAAAGCCATATAGTGGATATGCAGAACCAATAGACATTAGGATCACCCTGATATTTGAGCCCATTAAGTGCCCTAAATGCTGAGAAAAGTGATTAGAAACCAAACAATTCTGACCCTTCTGACCGTTTCGCTATTTAAAGGTATGTAAAGCCACAGGGGTCCAGGGGGCAGAGACCCAAAAAAAACGATAAACATGGACCTGCTCGTGACACGAAGACAAGCACACAGACTCTCAATCATGTACAAGGTCATAAATCTTATTGACATTAACAAACACGAATACCTACATGTAGCACATACAGACAGAACACAAAACTCACACAACAGTAGGTTTCTTTTAGATACCACACCAACACTGACTCTTACAAGGATTTCTTCATTGATAGACGCAATGCATCTTCCGGGTGTTTTTAAAGCTCGGAGGATCTACAAGGACAGACGACCCCTGCAGGTGTAGAAAGTTTCAAATCGATTCACTGCCCAACTTTCAGAATCACGGCACAATATGCATGGGGGATTTTAATGCTAGACATTATTCATTTGGAGACAGTCAATGCAATGAAAATGGCGAAGAGTTCCAAAATTTTGTGAACAATAGATCTATGACCGTATATGATACAGACAGGGAAACCTATGTGGCGGGGGCAGGCTAGATTATGTAATAGGAAGGGATCTTGTGCATGGAAATGTCAGAAGCATGCTTGCAACAGAGCTAATCAGTGACCACTTTGCAATAGTAACGAGATACGCTGTTGATAATAGTCTATCTGCAAAAACAAATAGGCTTAAAATTTCTATTCCTCCTTACCTTGAGCACCACTTTAAATCACGTATTTATGACTGGTATAATGATTACACAGTAACGAGTGTTGATAAATTCTCCGTGGACATGACGAAAGTGGTCACTGATTACTACAACACCTGGGTCTGTCCAAAGAAAACCTTAAAGATCAACAATTCACAACGCCTAAAACAACCTAAGTGGGTCAGTGACCCTACACTATTAAGGGAACAAAGGTGAGTTCAGGAGCTTTTTGATATCTACAAGCAGGACAAAACCTGTGACAACCTTATTCAGTTTCTTAAGGCTAACAGAAACCTACGGTAATTAAAAACTAATTTCAGAAAAGAACAGTTCCTACAAAGCATTAACAATAACACCTCAATGTCTGAGGTCTGGAAAAAAAATTAATCGACTCAGGCAAACCAACTAACACCCTGCAGTTCCATAGTCCTCTTGCACAAGCAGACATGCTCCTTAGTCAATGGGCTAGAGCGTCCAAATTGAGCTCACTTCCCACAAATATTCAGAACCACCTTAGTCTAAAATTGCACGTAAATTTGCCATTGAGATTGGATGTTCTGAGACCGACCCTTCAGACTTTGCTGAGATTACTGAGTGGGAACTGAACAATGCACTGATCAAAGGAAAAGCTTCTGCACCAGGTGAAGATGGAATTACCTATAGTGTCCTCCGCCTTATAACTCAGGCACCTGGTAATCCCCTTTTGCACCTGTGCAGGTTTAAGTTTGTCACAAGGTATTCTGCCTGGCCTCTGGATGCGCAGTCTAATCATCCCTATACCGAAACCACTGATAAATACCACCCAATTTCACTAACCTCATGTGTATGCAAAGTTCTAGAAAGGATAATTTTGAACAGACTCAGGTACAGGTTGCTAGGTAAATTATCTCACGGACTATACAGATTTCTATCAGGACGTAGAACACAATATTGCTTTGCAGAATATTACTCAAACTCTAATCCAGGGAAGCACACCGTTTTCTTGACCTTAAGTCAGCTTTTGACATTGAAAACAGAGAAATTATCCTAGAACAATTAGTAAGCTTTGGCATCAGGGGTAAATTATTGAGCTGGATTAGAATGTATCTTTCGAACAGATCTGCAAGTGTCTTGTTCAGGGGAGTGAGAAGTTCCACTTCACAATCTTTTGAACTTGGGGTTAATGTTACCGAGAGCGACGCACGGAGGTAGAGCAAAATGGAGTAGGAATCAATACAACTAAATCTGCAGCGGCCTCATATTTCCCGGGAAATGACAAATATAGGCTCTGCATGGCACTTCTCTGAGGCTCAGTCCCCATCCATGTTTACCTTGCCAGGACCAAAACAAATGTGACGCATAACTCATTATTGCGATCTATGAAGTAGTCCATGTATTACTACGCGCTTGTGAAAACGATTATTTTGTAATTACTAGAGTGTTTTTTCTAATGCATGTATTTAATGAATTGTTTTACTTTTATTATACTTTTACGTGCTTTGGTAATTATTTACACTATTTTGCACAATAACCATGTGCGCATGCGAGTTTTCCCACCGGGAGATTTGACACTTCGTCAGTGGCCATTAGTTCCGAACCACCGGTGAGAAGTGTCACATTTTAAGTGTGTTGCGTCGATTCCGGGTCAATTTTAGAGCCGCATAGTGGATATATAGAACAAATAGATAATGGTTTCTATCTCAGCTTGATATTTGAGCTCAACAAGTGCCCCAAATGTCGAAAAAAGTGATTACAAACCAAGGAACTCGGACCAAAGACGGAAGCGAAGAAAAGTTCGATCTTTCGCTATATAAGAGAATGTGGTTTTACCCTGGGCGGTTCCGAGGGCAGAGCACCTTGGCTAGTGAATATATAGATAGTATTTTCTTAAAGCCACGGGGGTCCAGGGGGCGTAGCCCCCTGGCTAGGCGCATAGAATAAGGCTAGGCTAGGCTAGGCTAGGTTAGGTTAGGTTTGGCTAAGTTAGGCTAGGCTAGGCTAGGTTTGTATTTTACTAGGGGGTCCAGGGGGCGTAGACCCCTGGCTAGGCGCATATAATACCACGGGGGTCCAGGGGGCAAAGTCCCCTGGCTAGGGAATATATACATCATAGTGTATGAAAGCCACAGGGTTAAGGTTAGGTTGGTTTACTGGTTAGGACGCATTGTACGATTACCACAGGGGATCTGGATAATGTGAAATCCCGTATATTTTTACCGAGCATTGGGTTTGATTCCCGTAGAGTTTTCCGAAAGTTGGCGCGTCAATCCGTATACTTTCAAAGATGGCGGGGGCGTCCGTAGAGTTACACTGGCTTATTTCCTTCGTTTTTTGTGCTTTTCGGGACAGAAATTTGGCTCGGGTTTTCGAAAAATCGACTTTTTAACGTTTCATAAATCACTTTCTTCGATTTCTGCAGGTTCCTTTTGACATCCAGTGCCATCCATTACCCCCCCCCCCCCCTTCAAAACCGGTTCCCCACGCATCCCCCAAGATCGTTGGGTAGAGGAAACAAACAAAAAATCTGATTTTGTAACTAAGTCTCTGAGAGGAAGCATCGCTCTCGGTAACAATTACCGAACTTGGGACGCCACAGGGAGGAGTTCTCAGCCCTATGTTGTTCAATGTCCTCATGCACAAGCTGGTGGCAGATATTCGCCCTGGGGGTCGTGAAGCCATTACATGCTATACTGATGACATATGAATTAGTCATCTCCGCTGAGAAAACAACGGCTCTCAATCCATGTATCATACCCCTACCCACTTTTTGCATAGGTGACCAAGAGCTTGACATGTGTCGTAAATATAAATATCTCGGGGTGAACATAAATGATGCAGACCTGATCCTTTCCCTGAAAAAGACAGACAAACCGTTGAAAGTTCTTGTTGGAAGAGAACATGGCATCAATGTTAAGCTCGTTAGACTGTTTTCCTTGGCTTTTATAAGATCAGTTGTAGACTACCATGCACTGCACTTGTTGCAATGTAAGGAATCAGAAATGAATAGCTTGGAGGTAGTGCAAAATGAAGCCATGAGGATTATCCCCGAGAACAGCAAGGATAGTGAACATGAGGTCGGAACTTAACCTAACATCCATCTCTGATAAAATAATATTTATTTCCACTAAATTTGGGGTCAAAGCTCTGAGGGAACCCTTGTATCTTTCAGACTTCCAAAAACAATTGCAGCATAAAATCACGGAAGCAGACGTGACTAATCACACACGCGCGCCCTCTAATACACAAAATCTCCATGAACATTACAAAGCTCAATGTCCCAATTAGTAAAATACCACAGGGTCGATCCATTCCACCATGGAAAAATTCAAAATTGATCGTGCACCTTACGTGTCTACCACAAAAAAAAAAAAACCCGTGTACATAACTGCCTGTTACAACAAATTGCATTAACAACGGTAAAGGAACACACAGTCTATGGGCGATGATGTATACGAGTGTTACGTTGACGGATCCGTAGTCTGGATACAAAGCTGGTTGTGCTTGCACTGTATACAAAAATGGTTTACTGCAACATAAAGTTAATATGAGAACGCAAAATTGGGCTAGCACTACACAAACGGAGCTGGCAGGTATACTCCTTGCAACGGAATTCTTAATGTCTCGGGGCACTGGAGTAGTTTTCTGTGACTCTCAGAGTGCTCTTCGGACACTAAATTCTTTCAAAGCAGGTGGCGATGAGGAAATTGTGAGTTGCATTAAGCGTAACGTCACTTGTGCAATAGAGCGCAATTTCAACATTCAATTTGTATGGATACCATCTCATGTTGGCATAAGCAAGCACGACCACGTAGACAAATTGGCGAAGGAAGCCTGCAGCAAAGATACTGTGAACATAGATCTTGGGATGTCTCTTGTTAGAGGCATCCCAAGTTCTCATAAGGAAGAACTAGTATATCTGACGAACACTCAAAGGCCTGAAAGCTGTACCATAAGGCACTAAGATCAGTATAGAGATAGCAAGCCCTCCTATGGGTGGCACCGAAGTCAAACCAGACAATGTGACGTGGTTACTGCCAGAATACGTATAGGTTACAGAATGTATTGGCTACTGCACGGTGCAAGAAATGCAGATGAATCTAAATGTAGACTGTGTAACGAAGAAAACAAGCGAACGCTTAAGCATTATATCTCGGAATGTCATGTGATACAGCCTTTCAGACCACCTAACATGAGGTATAAAGAACTATGTGAATATTTCATTTCATCTGATACATTGGAAGATATACTCGTATCATATCTTAAATTTACTATGTAAAACTGCCGTAAACAAAAACAGTGTTATGTAAACACAGTGGCAATAGCATATTACCATGTACAATTACAGCAGGCACAAAGTACTGTACTATGTCAGATGTATGTAAAACTGTAATCATTTGCCCACGCCTGATCAGATCAGGGTGGTTTCTAACAACTTTTTTCGGCATTTGGGGCACTTGTTGGGCTCAAATATCAGGCTTTGATTGAAAATAATGTCTTTTTGTCCAGTATATCCACAATACGGCTTTAAAAATGACCCGGAGTCGATGCAGCACTTAAAATGAAACATTTTTCTCCGGCGTTTCTCAGCGAATGGCGTCCCACGGCCTGTCAAATCTCCCGGTGAAAACTCGCATGCGCAGAAGGTTATTGTACAGAATAGCGTAAATAATTACCAAAAGACGTAAAAGAAGTATAATAATACTAGAATAATGCATTACATACATGAATTCAGACAAACAGACGCTAGTAATTACAAAATAATCGTTCTCGCAAGTGCGTAGCAATACATGGACTACTTGATGGATCGCAGTAATGAGTTACGCGTCACATTTGCTTTGGTTTTCGCCAAGTAAACATGGAAGGGGTCTTTGAAAATGAAGGGTCGATCTTCTGTCTTCTCTGTTCTGTATCTCCCTTATTTTAGATTTGCGCACCTTTTGCTATTGATGGAAAAGGTCTTAGTTTATGTCAAGGTATCCACTTCATACACTTATTTTACTGTACCTTGGTTGACATATACGGAAAGTTTTCCTTTTTTTTTTTTTTTTTTTTTTTTTTTTTTGACTTATTTCCTGGACCGGTCATTTGCGATGGAAAACTACAGATTACGTTATGACGTTAATACCTAGAAGAAAATATTTGCAAGGTTGTATGGCTTTGGAAAACAAAAAAAAAACAAAAATAGTATAATGATGCGGAATCTATATACACGTTAAATTTTCTTTTTAATAGGAAAACAGGATGCAACTCACCAGAAAAACATATGCCCACATGGCGACGGAAATAGAAGCTTGGCAACTAATGCAGATTTATCCTATCCAGTAGTGTGTGGGGTTCTCAGAATGAAAATATTGTCTGCCAATCCATGAATACTTAGCAAGTAAAGTGTTTGTTTGTTATTATTCCTCCGTGATGGGAGGGAGGGTACAACACTCAACCACGGTACAGGTGACGCCGCGCTCACAGGAGGACGGAGTGAGACAAAGGCGCCTAGCGGACGGCTTCGAAGCTTCAGTTGGGCTCGGGCCTTGTGAACTGATTATCGAATATCTCGAATGAATTTATTTGGAATTACGTGTTTATTTGTTATGAATACACACACCTACATATATATACACACACACTTGTGTTGGTGTGCACTTATGGATATTTATATATATATATATATATATATATATATATATATATATATATATATAAAACTTATGTATATATGTATATTTATGTGCGTGTATCAGTGTACACACATACACAAATATACATATATATATAGATATAGATAGATAGATAGATACACACATATATGGATATACATATATATATATATATACGTGTGTATATATGTGTATATATATGTATATACATATAAATATGTATATACGTATGTGTATGTATATGTATATATATATATATATATATTTCTATATATGTATACATATACACGCATAGGCATATATATATATATATATATATATATATATATATATGTGTGTGTGTGTGTGTGTGTGTGTGTGTACATATATATATATATATATATATATATATATGTATATATACTGCATATATACATATACTGTATAGTATTTATACATATATATATAATTACTGTATATCATATATAAATATAAGTACATATATATACATACAGTATATGTGTTTATATATATGTATGTATACAATACTGCATATATGTTTATGTGTACATATATGTATATATATTCAAATATGTTTATATACGAGTATATTCATATATGTATATATATATGTATATTCATATATATTCACATATGTACATATATATACACATATACAGTATATGTGTGTATATGTGTATTTATACCCTGTATGTATATATATACATACATATATATTTATATATATATGTATATGGATGTATACTATACTATATATATGTTTATATATACTGTGTACATATACATATATATATATATACACATGTATATATGTACAAATACATATATACATATATAAGTATACATATATGGGTGTGTATAAATAACTGAAATAATTCCAAGTAACGTGTAAATCGTATATCAAGTTCGTCTTGGTTCTCGTTGGATCTCATTTCCAGCATCATTCTCTACCCTTCGCTTATTTTGTTGTCTTCTCTGTCTCCTGTCTTGTCTTATGTCCTGATGATACTCGATACTATCGATTGCCTCTTCATTTAACTCTAACAACCAAGACCATATATCAGGGGTACTCAACTGGCGGACCGCGGTCCGGATCCGGACCTTCTGAGTGTTGCAGTTGGACCTCAGACCCCAGGAAGAGAAAATTCTAGTTAAATAGCATGAAGGTCCTGGTGAAAGTATCTTGCAAGTTTTTTTTTTTTTTTTTTGGTCGACTATGACTATATATATACAGCCAGGGTCTTTTTTCAGGGAAAATTATGAGATTGTTTTCTTTTTTATATTTCATGTAATAAAAAATTCCGGACCTATGCGTACATTGGAGCTTGTCTAACTGGACCTTTGCTTATAATAGTTGAGTAGCCCTGCCATATATCAATGAAAAAAAAAACTGAAATTTTAAAAAAGAGGATTAAGCCTATATATAAATCTGCGATCACATATTTCGAAATATATATTGTGATTAAATGTGAGTCTCACTTGTTACTCTAAAAATGTCAATTTAACCTTATTATTCAAATCTGATTATTTATGTGATATACCATCCAGTTTTCTGCCTTTGCATTTCACCACAATTATAATAAACACATTTTCCCAGATCAACCTCATGTTAGAAACTATACCAAAATCTTATCTACATGTTTGAATTTGTATTTGGTCAGTTATATAACACTGGCCAAGCACGTATATATATATAGATTGATTGTATATGTATTATATGATGAGTGCCTGTCATTGTGATGGAATACATACTAATTGCTGCTCCGCCATTAGCAGTCGCGTTAGAAGCATTGGCCTTGTCGATCGTGCGGACATTGTTCGTCACCTTTCATGCCATGGTAATGGATCGCTGTCTTGTTACTGGCTTCAAGAATAAGAGTTAATAATAAGACCCCCCCGTTCTTCACAATATATATATCGAGCGAGGATTCTTTCAGCAGCTGTTACTGTAACAAGGGGCATTGGAAACAACGACTGATAATGCGCAACTGTAGGGAGACGAAAGCCTGTGCATGTGGCCTTCTTCTCATCTTACACCTTCGAGAAGTTTTTCTGTGTTATATGACTGAACATTTAGATAGTGTTTTGGAAACTGATTATTGGAGTTTTAATAGCACCATTCGTCTTAATACTGAGTAGCCCATTATATTATCGATGCTTCGAATGTCCTCGTTTCAAAACTCCAAAAACATTCATTCATTTTCGTATAGTAAGGTACAATAATCATGTGTACCAAGGCCCACCTTCCCCGCATGTATAAGTTTACTTACAAACATCTTCATTCACATTATATCTATCTACTGTATGCGGCGAAATTCTCGGGCTAGACACTCAAAACAAGATTTGTATATCATCAATTTGCAAATCAGACGAGCTTTGTTTTCTTCTTTTTTCTGAAGACTGTAAACAAGTTGGTCGTCAATAACTATTGCATAAGTGGCTATGTGTGTGTGCGTCTGTAGTGAATAAATGATTGCTGTGGGTAGAGGAACAACTGCACGTGTACGCAGCCAAGAGAGAGATGACCTTACTAGACACTCTCCACTTGAGGTCGGTTCACAGAGGAGTCGACCAGCGCTCTCTCTCGAAACTCAGGTAAGTGAACGTCATACAGATTAAGGGCCTACGTATTCGGCAGCTGTTTTAATACCCATTATTAGAATAGGGATAGCAAAATTTTGAAGGAAAAATATATTTTTGTGGTCATCTATAAAACGAATAATCAATAAACTAGCGCAAGTGTACATCACATTGGATCTGCTGATTATGTCTGATTTTTTTACATATGTCTCAAATTTAAATAAAAAATGGGTTGGGTTAACAGCAAAATGTGGGCATAGTTAAGTCATTGTGTTCCTATTTATCAGTGTTCCCTTTCTCTCAGAATTACTTGTCTTTGAATAGACCTCTATATATTACACTATGATGATGCATATCAGCTCAGGAATGAGATTTTCTAGATGGGTGGTACATATAGTATTCCCATTGGTCTCCCCCCCCCCCCCTCTCTCTCCTCCCTCCCTCTCTCTCTCTCTCTCTCTCTCTCTCTCTCTCTCTCTCTCTCTCTCTCTCTCTCTCTCTCTCTCTCTCTCTCTCTCTCTCTCTCTCTCTCTCTCTCTCTCTCTCTCTCTCTCTCTCTCTCTCTCTCTCTCTCTCTCTCTCTCTCTCTCTCTCTCTCCTCTTCTCTCCTCTTCTCCACTCTTCTCTCCTCTTCTCTCCTCTTCTTTCCTCTTCTCTCCTCTTCTCTCCTCTTTCTTTCCTCTTCTCTCCTCTTCTCTCCTCTCCTCTCCTCTTGTCACCTCTCGTCTCCTCTCCTCTCTTCTCTCTCCCTCTCTCTCTCCCTCTCTGTCACACACGCACACACACTCATCTTCTGCACTGATTATGGATCACACATCTTCAATACCTATGAATCCGAAGTCCATCAGATTAAATACGATCATAATCTGTCCCAAACAGCATGGAACAGACATGGAAATCTCGTGCGACGCCATCATGCCAGCGCGGGAAAGTCTGGGAGATCTTGGTGACGGCGATTGCTGCAGCGCTCCTCGTGTGGCAGGTCGAACTCAACGTCGAGGTCTTCCTTGATCGCCCCACCGTCTTCTCCGTCACCATCGAGGCGGACCCGAACTTCCAGCTCCCCCCCGTCACCGTGTGTCCCCATCCTGCCTTCGAGCCCTCTGTGCTCAGGCGCCTTGGAGTGAACGTTTCCGGGAATTACGAGCAGGTCGGAGAAGCTCTTCACAAACTCGCTGGGCTGAACGACAGCCTGACGACGGCGCAGTTTTGGCGAGAGGCTCAGTGGAGTTTCGGCCAGATAGTTCAAGTGGTGATGTTTGAAAATGTTTCTGTGAATTACAAAAAAGACGCAACTGAGGCTCCACACTGGCGGAGGTCGTACTCGCCTCTGGGCCCATGTTTCACCTTCATTCCTCCGCCGGGGGAAACCAATGTGAAGATTGGTCTACACCATATACCTAGCGTTAAACGTTGTTCTTGGGTCAATAAACAGGACCAATTAGTAAATTACAATGGCTTATCTTCCCAGTGTGATAATGTTCAGAAAAAATGTAATTCAACTTGTGGCTTCGAGAATTATGTGTTATACAGGAGGTGTGCTCTTAAAGCTGCCTTTGTCTACTTTCACACTAAATCCGTTTATGATGCCTTAGCGCAAAAAGACGTCTTCGAATTTTCTAACAAGCTCTTTGAAGGAAGCCACATTTTGAAACGACTCGAAAGCATGCCAAACTTAAGATGCCAAACCCAACAAATAGAAAGCTCACTCGTAAAGGGGAATTGCGTGCCTTCCGCTTACGCTCACAGTGCGTGCCACCACAAGCACCAGAGGTCCCAAGCACTTCATAAACTCGGATGCCTCCCAGTTCGAGCTTCAGCCTTTCAAGAACCCATAAACAAAACCTGCAGCTCACCGGGTCTCATTCAAGAACTGTTTGAGCTCGACAAACAGCTAAAGAGTTGTCCTCATAGTTGCTTTCAGAGGAGATGGAAACACGTCATATCTGAGGCATGGGGTCCGGAATTTATGGTAGTTTTAGAGGCATCCACAACATATCTGAGGCAAGAGAAGGAGCTGGAAACATATCCATTAGCTCAACTCTTCTCTGACATTGGTGGAAGTTTGGGACTATTCCTTGGCGTATCAATATTTCATGTATGGAATCTCGGCGTGCAAATTGGGTTTACCAACCAAAAGGAGGATTTCAGCCACGCAGGAAAACTACTGAAATATACAGGAATGTTGACAGCGTGTTTGGCAACGTCTGTTCACTGTCTCCAAGAGCTTAAAATGTTTATGTCACAGCCTATGTTAACGTCGGTTTCCTTAAGAGCTTTGTCGGCCGATGACGATGACCTTACCGTGGCCCTCGCCCGCCGCCTTGCCAGCCGAGCCCTTGACTGCCGCCCGCAAGAAGCGCCGCTCATGGACTGCCAGATTCAGTGCTTGTTGGAAGTATCGGCAAAGGAAGTCATGAGTGCTATCCCGTTCATCGACGTTGAGGATCTGCCGCCTTGCAAGGCTCCAGGTTTCGTAATCCCGTCCCGTGACTATGTTATACCATCGGAAACGCTCATGGTAGCTTCCTCTAAACATTTACATTCGTGCATCAAGTCATGTGTAGCATTGCACAGAACTAGTAACATAAGTAGTTTCGCTAAATACATGCACGTTGACCAGCATTATCGCTCTTATGACCTCGTCCGTCTGATCTGTAGCATTGGAGGAATAGTTGGACTTTACTTGGGGTATTCTGTTTTTCAGGCAGTAGATTTGTGTGATCGCATCTGGTGTGCGGGGCGTGAATTGAATTTCCGGTCAGTCCATATTAGAAGATTTCTGAAGTTCTGCATTTTCTTGTTTGGTTTGGTCGTCACTTTTCTCAGAAGTCACAGGTTTCTCATGCAGCATCAGGTCTCGACGTCCATCTTCCCCAGCAAAGCCGTCCCGCTGGTGGTGACAGTATGCAGGTGGCCGCCCCTGAGCTTCCCGCATCTTGCTTCTTACTTGGGCAGCAACATCACCCTTGACAACATTCTTGAAAAGCCCTTGGACCAACGTCAAGAGGCAGTTCTTCAGGTTCTCGAAAGCATAGAAGGGAACTGGCCGGGCTCCTTGGAAGATGTCTGGAGTGCAGCGGCCTGGAACATTACGGATGTGATCGGAGGTTATTCGATACGTTTCAGCGAAGGATATTACTTTGACTCCATCTGTGATTCTAACTCCGACTGCTCCGATGCGTGGACACCGGTCGTAACGCCTCTTAACCGATGCTTCTCCATGAACACAACCTACAAGAATAAGATGTTCTCTGAGATGCTCTTGCAGTTCCGTGACGATATAGAAAAAAAAGCTGTCTACAACCATACGCCTCAGATATACTATCTCCTCCACCC
>NC_061830.1:28545645-28548145 GCF_019202785.1 Penaeus chinensis | reverse complement strand
CCATGTTTGGTTTGTACTTGCTGAACCCTTACAAATAAATAAAGTGTATGTAAATTCGGTGTCTTGTTGTGTTTGATGGCTTGTTACTTCGTTTACTGTTTCGATATCATTTTTACTTTTTATCTTTTTTTTTTTTTTTTTTAATAATGATTATACTGTATACGATTTTTTTTCTTCTGTAGGGAATGCATAGGAATTATGATGTTTCTTTGAAAGCGTTTAGTTTATATTTGGATGTTTTTATTCAATATGTGTTTTGTCTGATAGTGTGCTGCACGTATAAATTGCAAGCATGTTTGTTTTCTGTATCTATATATGTGCCCGTAGAAGAACATATTCACTGTCACATATAAATAGGTGTTAAGGTTTATGTCAGTGTCCATACCAATGCAAGTAATTCATATATATACATATATATATATATATATGTGTGTATATATATTAATATATATCATATGCTTGGATGTATATACGTCTACATTCCAACATTTACATAACACAAAGTAGGCAATTTGCGTTTATGACTGTACGCGCATGCGTCGCCCTCCCTGCGGTGTACATTCTACACCTGTTTTTTCAATGTAATAGCTTAATAATACGGTTCCTTCCCTTGAGTTGGTCATCGAATACGTCACCGACAGGGGATTATGACGGAGTAAGATGAATTCACCCTGTCATAGAGTTGGCAACAGTGTAATTATCTTATTGTTTCTACCGCCGGTTATCATCGCCGTCGGAGCGACCACGATGCAAATTCTGGGAAGCGGTCGTCGCGAAAACCGTGGGGCAAAAAGTGGTTTTGTCTGGGAGGGAGAAATTTCCTGACATTTCGCCTTCTTCTAAGTCATGCGGTGGTTTAGCTTCTGAGATATTTGCCTTTGTCCTTTCTTCGTCTTCAATTCTTTCGCTTCGTTTTCGGGGTTTTCTTTTCTTCGTCATCTAATCCTTCTATCACTTTGTTTTAATTCTTCCCCTATTCTGCATTTGGCCATTATCACCCTTTCCTTTCCTGACACGTCATCAGATTTAATGACAACGAATAACCAACAACAAAGTAAAAATATAGCGCAACACCTTACGTTACCTACAGCGTCGTTTTAAAAGCTAGTTAAGAAAAATTATAAACAACAGGAAGAGTCAGAGTGAAAACAGCGTGTCCTTGTGCGAGTGAGTGTTTGTTGCCTGCGTTTGTTTTATTCAAGCGTCTGTGTCCGCTAGCTGCGTACGATTAAATACCCCTACATACTAAAGTACCAGAGGAAATGCCAGCGGGTCATTAAGAGAACTGTAACTTTTACAAATAGACGTGGGTTGTAATGTCCCCATAGTGCGCGGAGTACAAGTGTCAGCCGTGATAGGAGATATATGGCTCGGCTGGAGACGGGAAGTGGTGAAGAGAGAGAACAAGAAGAGGAGGAAATGGAGAGGATTGGGAGAAAAAGACGAAGGAAAGGATGAGGCAAATGAGAAACAAGAGGAAGGAAAGGATGAGGCGAATGAGGAAAAGACGAAGAAAAGGATGAGGCGAATGGGAAAAAAGAGCAAGGAACTGGGGCAAGGGAGGTGATGAAGAACATGAAGAGGGATAATGGTAACGATAGGGGAGAATAACGAGAATGGGGAAAAGGAGCATAAAACGAAGGGCGAAATGAGGGAGAAGAATGAGAAAGGGATGAAGCACAAGAAAAAGAGTGAAACATAAGGAGGGAGGGATGGAAGGGGGTAGTGGAAGGCCATGACTCACGGAGGACAATGGGACATATCCTGCGAGCGCCGTGTGTCACCCTCTCCGGCAGGACCAAAGGCGGGTGTCACAGCCCATTCTGCAGGAGGGTTCGGGGCCACCTGCCTGCCCAAGCGCTTGCTTGTATGAGTGCCTGCCTGGCTCTATCCCTGCCAGTTTGTCTTTAGAACTGCCCGACTGTTTGCCAGCTTGCCTGCCTGCCTGATTGCTTGCTTCTTTGCCTGTCTGTCTTTCGATTTGTATTAGTCATCTTGCCTCTGCTTGTCAATTGGACAACATGCATGTTTACCTGTCAACTTGTATGCCTGACTGCGTATTTACGTGCCTAATTTGTCTATTTGCTGTCTACCTATCCATATACATTCCTTCCTGCCTGCCTCCTGTTTTTGTGCTTATGTATCTGTATACTTGCTTGTTTGTTTAACTGTATGCTTTTTCACCTGTCTGTATAAACGCTTGTTTGCTTGAAGGCCCGACTACCTACCAATTTGTCTGCATGCTCATCTGCCTGCTTGTTCGTATGCCTGCTGCTATGTATGTCTGCTTGCCTGTCTGGCTTCCTACCTGTTTACATATCTGTCTGCCTACATGTCTGGTTGTCTGCTTCTGAGCGTGTCTGTTAGTCTGCTTACTCGGGTAGCGGGGGATCTAAATCCTTCTTGCAGTCATGGCATGGCTAATGTAACACTGCACTTTGTCTCAGCAAATACCTCAACTATTTTTTGGTCGTGGCACGTCTATTCTTATGCTGCTGTG
>NC_061830.1:28523145-28535645 GCF_019202785.1 Penaeus chinensis | reverse complement strand
CAACACTCAGAAGGTCCGGATCCGGACCGCGGTCTGCCAGTTGAGTACCCCTGACTTAGGGAATGTGTACTCCTTTATTGTTAATATTCCGTAATTCAGTGAGACAAGGAAATCTACCAAAAGCTTGGAGACTCGACAACATTGCTTTTTTTTTTTTTTAGATTCAGTACCACTTGGGTAGTACGAGATCCGCATACGCTGCCCATAAGTGATATATTTATGATCAGTGGGACCTGAGGTGAGGTCATCTGTGGTGGTGGAAGATGGCCAAAAAGGTGGTTACTTGGGTGGAGCTGTAGCATGGTTCTCGGTGGTGGTGGGGCAGGATCGACTTTTTCAGAGGTGGTGTGGCCGAAAAGGATGTCAAGATCACTCTTAATTCAGGTGGGCGGATAATACATAACTATCCGCCGTCGTCCTCTTTATTCCTCTTAAAGGAGACGCAGCCGGTTTCCCTCGTCGACTAACATGGGTTTAACATAAACCGTGATGCGGACTTCGGAGTCTGTGGCAGGAGTCCCCACTCCCTCTCTGACGCTGGCGTGCTCCTCGTTATCCACAAAACGCCCGGTCGGATCAGCAGGTACTACGCCTCCGGGCTAATAGAGTGGTAACGTGTCGGCCTCTCATCCAATGGGTCGCCGATTCACGTTCCGCCTAGGCGGAAGAAGTTTCAACTGTCATCTGGAGATTAATGATGTGGTTGGGCACCGCGGTGGGTAAGGACTAAGCTCAGACTATTCAGCACGATCTGGCACACGATGTTCGAGTCAGCATCATGTAGGACAGGCATTGCCCGGGTGAGGCTTAGTTTCGCATATCCGACTTATCCTTACCCTTAGCAAAGGTTTAGTTCGATTCCATTTGTTACAATGGATATTCTTGGTGTGACATAGTGTCTGTTTCATTTTTTTTTTTGCTTCTAAGCTATACCATGTGTGCAAGGAATGGCCGGGGTTACCATCCACTGGCGGCGAGGGATTCGAACGCAGGTCAGCAAGATTGCTAGACGAGTTCGCTACCGCTGCACCACCCAGCACACAAGTGCTAACCAGCAGTGCATCGACTCGAGAAGGAGGGGGCAAGAGAGCGAGGCATCCAGCTCAGCTCTCGCTTTTATGCCAACGAAGGAGCAGCCCTGACAAGAGCCCCAGGAGGGCCAGAAGACCCGGGAGACGAAGGAAGCAACTCTTGCAGAAGGAGTCGTCTCCCGGCGACCGCAGACATCCCTACACGAAACTATTCCGTGACGAGCAGAGGTATCCAACAAGAGAGCAGACTCATAGACAGTAGCAGCTCGCGCGTGACCTGTGCCGTGGTCCTCGGTGGTGGTTGAGCAGGAGAGATCTGGAGGGATGTTGACGCTGCAGCGGCCGGGAGAAAACTCGCCAATATTACACCGTTATATAAGAGCAGCAACAAGCAAAACCTAAATTATAAACCAGTTTCGTTGACCAGCTTCTAGAAGGGACAATTAGAAACAATGGAAAAACTTAAAAAACACAATATGATATCAAATAAGCAATTTGGTTTTAGGGAGGTTAGGTACAAATCTCAGCTTTTATGATAGAATGTCTGAAATGTTACAAGAAAGAGATGACTGGGTGAAATGTTTATATGTAGATTTTAAAAAGGCGGCTACTATGGTATCACACATCACACTATTATGGAAATTAAAACAACCAGAGGGAATGAAAGGCAAACTCCTTGAATGGATGAAAGATTTGCGCACAGTAATTGGAGGGAAGCACTCTAGATGGCACCGATTATGTTTTGATATTTTAATCAATCATTTAGGGTCAAACATAAGCCCAGGTAACTACTTGACTTTGTTTGCAGTCGACGCGAAAATACAAAAAAATATATATTTATATCAGACGACGTATCAAACCAATGCCTCCAGAGCAGGGCTACTCAACTATTATGAGCAAAGGTCAAGTTAGACAAGTTCCAGTATAGGCGGAGGTCCAGATGAATATTTTACATGCAATCATGGAAGTAATACCACCATTCTGAGTACTCCATAGTGTTCCCGAATGTCCCCTAACTTACCCTACAGTCCGTCGAGGAAATACACTTTCAAGAATCCATCGCCAGGACCTTCAATGAAAGAGGGCAACATGAGTATGTTATTCAACTATCGGCCTTTTTAGTACCATTCTGAAGCCTCTAACTCTGATATATTGTTTGATGTTGGCTCGTGGTCGCTACAAAACACGGGATCATCGAAGATTGTTGACATACAAAGTTTTGAAATCAGTGTTCTATATTTCACATATAAAAATCAATAAAAATCCGTTAAACTACATAATATGCTGATGTGAATTTTAAACAGAAGTAAAGCATTAAGAAAGCTTCAAATGAAATGGAAAAAGTACTCGATTCACACTGTTTCTTTTGCACAATACTCCTCGCTTTGCAAGGCCGTGTGTGGAATTTTTCAAATGTATTTCTAAGGTTCAGACAAACCATTTTTCTTTTTCTTCTTTTACAGATTGCATACATTTTTCTTCATACGGAAAGTGTAGCATTGCTTGATTTTTTTCCATTATCATATCCACCGCATAGTGTCCGAATCTAACACAACTGGATAATTTCAACGATCACAGGTATTTTCCGGTCTTAGTACCTGTAATATATAAATCATTCTAAACACACAGGCTTTCCTTTGATAATATTGAGTCTATAAGGTTACATCATAAAGATACAGAATAATTTTGAAGATATTCACTCCACCGAAATCTCTACCGCACCGAAGGACTTGGACACGCTGGAAATTCTTACCATGTCGTTACAGCAAGCGTCATAATTGCCGGTTGTATACCTCTAGCATGGTACTAATCGGAGCGCGATTCTTTTCAATATGTATCACGCACGTCTCAGTGAGGGATTTATCTTTTCATTAGTTACCAATCGTGTTGTATGTTTCTTGAAAATACATAAAATGTTCCTGTGCTTTTTTAGCAGTATATAAAGTACATGTTTACTCTATATGGGTAAAATCTGAAGATAATCATATCGCTGGTAAGAATTTCCGACGTAGCCTAGTGATATAATTGATTGACTTCGATGGGATAAATATCTTCAAAATCATTCTGTACCGCTATGATATAACCTTTTAGACTCAAAAATATCTGTGATCATTGGAAGTATCCAGCTATGTGAGATTCGGACTCCGATAATATCAGTGATGCATTAACGAAGCCAAATGTAACAATTATCATCACGATATTAGCACTAATTATTATGTTGTTGTTTTTTTGTAGTGTGATTGTGGCGATCTGTAATAATGACTATAATAAGACAATAATAATGTTAAAACAGAGTAACGAAAGATATAGAAAAGAGTCAATAATGATAACAACGCTAATACCAATAACAATGTTGATAATAATGCCAATGATAATCATGATAATGGAATAACAATAGTCATATTACATATACAAATAATAATAAGGCCAATGATGATGATAATGACCTCTCCTCCACCCTCTCTTTCCCTCTCTTTCTTCCCCCCCCCCCCCCCTCTCTCTCTCTCTCTCTCTCTCTCTATCTATCTATCTATCTATCTATCTCTCTGCGTCACCAGGTTACGGTTGTTGCATGATTTGCATTCCGATTCATTTCTCGTCATGTGAGGATCATCAGGTCAGACGCCTTCCGTGACAGTCAAAAGAACCGTGAAAATGGTATTTTAATCCTTTCGATTGCAACTTTCAAAATATTGGAAATGAAGCCACATAAAGTAAATAATTACATCTGCATTTCTTTGCTACCCATATTGATAAGACTTTACTAAAGAAACGAAATGCCAGATCATTGTGTTAATCCGCCGAGTGAACAAGAGTCTTTTCAGCTAACCCTGGAAAATAAATGACAGGCGGTGCATACAGTGTCCAGTTCAGCATTACTAATAGTCATATTCTAGTCACGGTTTTTTTCCTCAAAGATGAGTTCGCAATCCACCATTTTCTTAGAGTAACACGGCTTTTGGCACACCCTGTAAGAGGTAAATCGATTCGACGGTCAAGAATGGGAGTGAGTTCAGACTGGTACAATCTGGCTACTGCCACAGCATTAATAAAGAACCCTTTTCTGGGAATGGATGATGGAGGTTGACGCAACAATATTTCCTTGGTTAATCACCTCACGTTACCTGGGTATGGTCGGGTAGTGTTATAACGCTGTGCTGAGTAGATTATGTTATGAGGTCGATTTTTCAAGGTATCGAAATAAAGGAACGTCCTCCTTTAGTAGGACAAGATGTGACTTGCACCGATTACGAGATATAACATGATAGGTTTGACACAAATGCACACACACACACACACACACAAACAAACAAACAAACACAAATACCTGTGCATGCACGCATGCACACATGTGTGTATAATACAGATATATTTCAGTTAAATTTTTACAATAGGACAAGTATATTCGTTGGTCATGCAGTTTTTCTGAAAGAGGACTGTAACATCTCGACGAGACAAAATGACTTATCGCCGAGCGCAAGTGCAAGTTGTGTCTATAGATTGCACAGAGTGATACACAAACGCACGTGTGTTCACAGTTAAGGTACACACACTTGCACTCACATACAGTAAAGACCTTTGTCTTGCAATATCCAGAAAAATAAATATATCCAAATAGGTAATGGATAGATGGAGGACACAAGTTGATGAGGGGGCCAGAGGGAGGTTTAACTGTGTTTGTTTGTGTGAATATATGTGTGTATATGTATATATGTATATATATATATATATATTATGTATATATATATTATATATATGTATATATATAAATATATATGTGTATATATATAAATATATATATATATATATATATGTGTGTGTGTATATACATATATAATATATAACATATATGAATATATATATGTACGTGTGTGTGTGAATATATATATACATACATATATATATATACATACATACACACACACACACACACACACACACACACACACATACATATATATGTGTGTGTGTGTGTAAATATATAATATATATATATATGTATGCATATATACACAGCCATATATATATATATTTATATATATGTATGTCTGTATGAATGTGTATATATATATATATGTATTTATACACAGACATACATATATATACATACATGCATACATACATATATGTATGCATATATACATATATATATATATGTATTTATACACAGACATATATATATATATATATATATGTGTGTGTGTGTGTGTGTGTGTGTGTGCGTGTGTGTGTGTATGTATGTATATTTATTTATGTACATACACACACACATATATATATATATATATATATATATATATATATTCATATACTCACATACATCTATACGTGTGTGTGCCTGATACCCGTGCTTTATTGGTAAGCTAACAATCCCTCAAACAACTCGTTACAAATATTGATTCGCTTATTCCCTGAAACTGAAAGGGTACACCTCAGCTACATCGGCGATTCACACTGCGCACGTATCCCTGCAACGCCATAGATACAACACGTATTAAAAAGTAAAAACATTGTCCTAACCTTGGCTTTGCTGTTCCGCTCCACGCGCTCTCTCTTCCGCCTTTATATCTTATAGCGTCCGTACTCTTCTACTTAAATATACAATTTAATAACAAACGTTGCTAGATATGTTAGGCCTTTGTAGTTTATTCAAATGCTGATGTACAAAATCAAAATCCTATGACAATTTTCCGTGTGAATAGGCCAAAAATATTTCTCATTGACATTTCAGATTTCTGTTTGATGGCATTTTAAGAGCACAAAGACGACAGTAGTCTATTTTGTCAAATAAATACATTTATTATCATGACTATCAGCATCAGTTGCATCCGTTGCTATAGTTGATAGATGCATGGCATTTAGGACGCATTCAGAATATCCTTGAGGTTAATGCCTCCAGCTGAACTAATGACGGCGAATAGTGTTAAAAATAACAAAATGTACCCGATAGTTAACCTATATTTAGTCTCTTCGTCTCGGTATCCGAAGAGAGGAACAACTTTATCAAGCTTATATGCTTCTTCAGATCTTAAATGCCCGGGTACCATTGCTACAATAATTATGAACAAAGTATAATAATACATGTTCATTTGGGTAGCTTTTTCTGTATTCGTATGGAGCCATGTCTAGCTAACAAAAAACATGGACCAAATTGTCGTCTACAAAACTGTTACTGTCCGTCTTAAAAACAAGCATGGAAATAATTTAGCTTTTTGCTCGTCCTCTCTGGTTTCTCCATCTCTATATATTATTATCATTGTCATTATCATTATTATTATAAGTAGCATTATTATTATGGTGGTGACTGTTATTATTAGCATCATTACTATTATCATTATGATTACTGTTATCAATATTATTATTATTACTATTACAATTATTATTATTTTCATAATCTTTAGTTATAATTATCATCATTGCTCTTATTATTATTACCATTACTATGACTATTATTATTATTATTGTCATTATCATGCTCATCATAATTACTATTATCATTATTATTGTTATCATCAATCCTTTCTTTTATACTGATCTCCTGAACCACAAAAAAATAATGCCCCAGGAAGCCCGTAGCCATACTATCTATCATTTGCATCCATGTAGCCTGCCCCATTCCCATTTACCTATAGTATTTCCATTTACAAATGTATATTCGCCTCAATTTCTCAACTCCCTCCTCTTCACAAAACGTACTTTTCACCGACAAAGCATCTCGGTCTTATATCAATGGGAGATTATCAGATTTTGTTTCTATACTTAAAGGTGACGAGTGTAAAAAAAAAATATATATATATAACAGCTGATATGATTCCACTAAAATTCGGATCATCCTTGAAACTTTTAGTCATGGGCGAAAGGAGCGTACAAACTTAAGTTTGCTGTACGGCGATTCAAGAGTAGTATACATTTAACTCCACTCACAGTTCAACCTACCCACGAAAAGTTGAACGATTATGAAGCGGTCGAGGAAGAGTACTGACCACCCATGCATGCATCCTTCACTATGCACAAGCTCACAAGTGAAATACAATATGTCACAGATATGGATCGCAGATTTTACAACACGAGACATTAAGACAAGAATAGGACTGTTTGCCCAAGAAAGGAAAATAATTAATCCGTTTTCTTTAATACTAATGAAAATAGACAAACATTTGAAACGTTCTCAAATATTAGAAAAAAGGATAATGATAAATACATATGTAAATATATGCATATATATACATATACATACACATGTATATATATATATACATATACATACACATGTATATAAACATCAACATATACATACATACACACACACACACGCGTGTGTGTGTGTGTGTGTGTGTGTGTGTGTGTGTGTGTGTGTGTGTGTGTGTGTGTGTGTGTGTGTGTGTATTAAGAATTCATTTCAGTTACGTAATAAATAAAACTATTAAGATATAATCTTATCGAACACTGTGTGAAACATAATTCAGCGTCTATAAATATTTGTTACAAGTTTTTTTCTCTGTACAGTGGCTCGGAAAAAAACGCCACAAAATACTGGAAAGGACAGTTTTATTGCATGTACATCCACTCTAAATATAGAATTAATAATAATAATAAATGTGTTAATAATGGCTACTGCCAACGGTGAGGGTGAGCAGACACGTTTTACTCGTCTGTGCCTGGGATGATGTCGAACAACTCCTCGTCCACGTGCCAGTTGTGCTCTCTGGGAACAGTAAAGACGATAATTAAGAGTAACTATGGATGGATGGGATAATGATGATCACAAATATTATTATTATTATTATCATTATTATAGTTCTCCTCCTCCTCCTCTCATCATCACCATCACCATCACCATCACCACCACCATCATCATCATCATCATCGTCGTTACTACAATTATCGTTGTTATTATCATCATTACCACAATTGTTAACTTAACATCTTTAATAACAGAAACCGTAACAATTACAATGACTATGATGCTAAATGGAAAGATGGTGAATAAGAACAGTGGCGATAGTGATGATGATAATAATAGTAATAATAACAGTAACAGTGCTGATGAAGATGAAGATGAAGATGAAGATGAAGATGAAGATGAAGATGAAGATGAAGATGAAGATGAAGATGATGACGACGATAATATAAACAAAAATTAAAACGAGTAATTAATAACAAGAAACACTAATAACATCAACACAAATGATTGTGATTGTCCAAGTGAGAGGGATGTTTTGAAGGCGAAGTAATTATTTTGTTTTCGTTTCTCCTTTCGGTAAAACTAATTTGTTTTTGGGATAATAGCCTCGAAGTAATTGCCATCGGGTGCTCTCTCTTCTGGAAATTGCTATTGTAAAAGCTATTAGGATTAATTTATTTTTAAATTTCATTAAGTTCAATTATCGTGGTAAATTTAACGAATTAATTTGTTCATTTATTTACGCTAAACATTATTGGGGATTTTATCATATAGACTATTAGAAAAAAGGAAGTTGAAATCCTTTTATAACTGGTAAGTGAGATCGAACAAAGAAATCTAAGGCGCGCAAGTGTCACCTTGATGCTGTAAAAACGCTCCGTCACACACGAACATGAAGGTCCTTTTTCCCTTTTATGTATTCTCCTCGTGCTCGCTTCCCATTTTCTATTTTATACACGTAAAACATTTTCAAATCCTATCCTTGATCCTATTTCCTCTACCCCTCACCGCATGATTCCATTGAATTACACGTTACGCTAGCGCACAAATAGCGCTTACGGTGAAGTGTCAGGAACAAAGCCGGTCGATTTGTGGTTTCGGTGCCGTTCCGGGTTTGGAGCCGAAGCCTATCCGGCTGTAATTTGGAGAGAGATCTATGCCTAACGCGTGGTAAGATTTTTTTCTAGTTTTTTTTTTTTTGTTTTATTTTTGTTACAAAAGGCAAAGTCACTAAGAAAAATGTTTAAAAAGTCATAAATCGTCTGTATTAACTCTTAATGATCATGTTCATATTTTGTGTTTTTAGTGCATGCTACATTAGTTTTTCATTTAAAAAATTAATTAGTAAAACAGACCATGACGTTACAAAAAAAAATCGAAACAAAATATAAACGAGAAAAGTCCTGCGGTTCTTAACACCATCGCTAGCACTCGACCTCCCCTTTCTACAGTTTCACATTTTATCCTATGTTTCTTCAACTCCTAATCAGCACGTGTCTACTCACCCGATCTCGCGGCAGGAGTCGTGGCTAATATTAACGAGAGCGGAATGGTCGACCTTGGCAGTGTCCAGGAGACGGCGCACCTGAAAAGGAAAAGGAGAGAGCTGCAATGGCAAGGTCATCACGCGCCTGACCGAAATGCGTGGAATTTGCATGTTATATCTTATACATGGCAAGAATCTGCACTACGGTGCCATTTGGTTTAAGCCAGTGTCTGTTGAAACATTTTATATACTGGTGGAACACAGGACTAATATGGATACATCTACGAATGAAGGGACAGCCGGGGATGAGAGAAAATAAGAGAAACTAGACAAAAACATTATTGTCAGAAATTGTGAGACTGAGAAGATACACAAGATAGATAAATATAAGAATAACAGAAAATAACATTCCGAGAAGCGTCCATAACGTTAAATAAAAACAGGTCTAAGCCTTCCACAGAAGCTCACCCGATTGAGGAAGAGCTCATCAATAGCCTTGGTGCGCGAGAGGATAGCGACAGAGCGGCGGTGCAGCAGACCCGCGCGGTCGCACTCGAATACAGCCATATAAGAGTTGTAATCCGTGTCGAAAATGACGAAGTCAGCCTTGCCAGTGATAGCTGTCGACGATAAAGTTTAAATGGTTAGCTGATGATCAGTAGTACAAATTAAAATATCTGCTCAAAACAATCATAATAAGATGAAAAATACACACACATATGTACTTACACGTAGGCCAGCGGATACGCATCTTCGACGGAACTTCAAGGCTGGGAATGTCGATGACGGCCGAGATGGCGTGAGTGTGGTTCACGTTGAACACATCCAGAACGGCGAGCTGTCGAGTCTCCTTCAGGACGATGGTGTCAGGCTCCGTTCCACGAGTCATGTTCCACACCAGGCATGTGTTATCCACGATATCGGAGAACATGTGGATCACATACCACTCGCCCAGGATCTACACGGAGGGAACGAGCCGTTTGAGATATGGTTAACAGGACTAATGTGATATACAGGGAAATAATCAAGTGACAATGCTGAAAAGTAATAAAATTTTAATAGGGTGATAAAGCTAACAGTAAGAATATTACCAATAATTAAAACATCTCTCCATAATTCTCTTGCATATATCATAACGTGTCGGTTAAATATGATAGACGATGCCAATTAAAAACAAATTAATAAATAAACTTTGGGGTAGATATCTTTTGTTGGTATGCCAATATAAATATCATAGTACCATTTCCTCCTTATATAAATATATATAAACCGATAGAAAATGAGATACAGTAAACAAAGCTTTGACAGAATACATTCGTCATGTGGGTCAGCATACGATTTCTCTGTGCTCTGCCACTTATATATGTCAGCCCCCTTTAAAGGTCATTACACTGCCTCGCCGAGCCCAGTAACTCGTCAAATATCACTCGAATCATGACTAGCACCTGCATTGATTTTTTCGTAGCTTAATAAGTCATTTCATATATAATCTCCTTGTTGTATGTTTGACACGTGAAAATATTTTTTTTTTAATCGACTCTTAAGAAATGATAACTATTTGGTATCTAAAAGAGAAGACCATCCAGATTACCGACACTAAAATCGAAATTACGCTGCATTACTGTGAAAAAGAACAGCCCAAATATCAACAACCAACTCACAAAAATATATCTTATCCTTCTTGTCGCCCATAAATAAATAAATAAAAAAAAAACGGTTTATCCTGACTAACGACCAGCCTCATATACTTTACCTTGTCGATGGAGAGGTTAGGGTAGGGAGTCACCTCAGGACAGGTTCGGCCCAGGTGCAGGGTGTGAGACGAAGCGCTCGCCACCAGAACAGCCAATGTCAGCAACACGCGCCTGGGGGGAAGAAGACTGTTGGTAAACAGTAGTATTCGTGGGTAGGGTGTGAGGGCGGTGGATGAGGGGTATGGAGAGGGAGGATACAGGGAAGGGGTGGCGGGTGTGTGTACGTGTGAAGGGGGAAGTGAGGAGTGGGTGTTGGGGTGACTGAGTTCTTGTCTGTGTGCACCTACATTTGTCGAAATACCGAAATTAATATGTAAGATCTTGTAAGTATAGATGTATAATATATATATATATATATATATATATATATATAACAATTAAAAATAACACGAAAATATACAAAACCAAGGACAAGGAAGATGATCAAGCTAACGGGACAAAGGAAGATTATAAACAACCGTTATGGAGTCATACTTCGATGCGGTCTAGGAAGGGATCTTACGAAGAAAATAAATTTATCAGCATTTCCTGGAAATTCTTTCGGAACCTTTCCGACCTATAAAAAAAACAGTAGTCCACATTTTCGGATATTACCGATAATGTTTCTCATCATTCGAATTTGTATTTAAAATAGGAAATGCTAATCAAGAATAAATAAGGAATGCATTGAGAAGCTCTCCTTCTGGGTACTGACAAGTGTCACACATCCTGCCCGGGAAGGAGTGTTCAAGCACCTGCTGGTTAATGTGTGTCAAGAACGTAAGTGCCGATTGGGAGGGGCATTAATCGTGCAGCGAAGACTTGATTTGTTTTACTGCGACATTCCTCTTTTAGTTCGCTGTTTAAAAATCTTCAGTGGTGAATTTATCCACAGATATAGTCGTATGTTTACAATTTTACTATCGACGTTACCCTTACGTATTTAATAAAAATAAATCAATAATCGATTTTCACAGCTGCACTGCATGTCGAGACATGATAAAAATAACCTTGATCGACGAACCTATCTTAATCGCACAATGCCAATGATACATGGATATATGTACTTACCCGTGGCTATGCATCTCGTCTGCCTTAGAGGTATCTTTAGAGGAGAGTTTACGAAGCGTTGTATCTTCGTGAAGTCCCCCGAGGTACTGCCGTTCGCGTGGTTGTGCTCTTCCCTCTATGCACAGGTCACCTCGGCCTTCCTACTTCTATTTGGCGGACGTTTAATTTCACGGGCGTTATTCAGCAAGGGATTTTGTGTCGTATTCAAGACGTTTATGATAGTTTGATTAGAGATTATGATTGCTACTTACACAGATAAAAAATATGATGCTCGTCTCTAAGTGTCAGGGTAGTGGAGACCAGAAAATAAGATTAAAATATTTGCTTTCACAAGGAAATGATCAGGTCTTGTTTACAAGTTTTGGCGACCTCTATCCATGACCGCATCCATCCATCCCTTCTGTCCGTAAGTGGAAAGGTAAAGGAGGGAATGATACTTAAAGAAGAAGAAAAAAGAAAAGGAAGACAGAAATAAAAAAACGATGTACACATTA
>NC_061830.1:28498145-28500645 GCF_019202785.1 Penaeus chinensis | reverse complement strand
AGGTCAAATACATCTCTTGTATTGTGAAGATATTAATTCTCATTCATACCTTTTCTACATCTGTATCTGTATCTATCTGCATGTCTATCTTTCTATCTATCAGTTGAATATATATGTATATATATATATATATATATATATATATATATATATATATATATCATCTCTATATATATGTGTCTATACATATTCATCCATCCATCTCTATCTGTCTGTTTATCTGACTGTCTATTTATCTTTCTGTCTATGTATCTGTCTTTTATTTATCTATCTATCTATTAGTTGTTTATAAAGTACTTTAGAGATCTTGAAAGACTATAATCTGTTATCAGAGGTATCTCAAGGACTTAACTGATAACATTGTTAGAATTATCTGATTTATTTTTGGTTGCAGTAAGTTGCCAAATTCTGATTTCATTATTTGCCTAGTTTTAGAATTAAACACAGATTGATATGGCCAAAAATTATTATAATCACATGGTACAAGCAAAATAACTCCACTAATTCATAATTTGATTCAGAAGATAGTTACCTGTGACAAAATAATGGAAAATCTCTTCAGAAACCATGGGATAGGAAGTTGGCAATTTTAGACCCAGATACATGCATTAGATTAAGTATAGAAAACTCACAGTGTCTGTGCCGATCCCTTTTAATCCACACGTGAGAAGTAAGTTAATCTTTTATCATCCATAGCCATAAACTTACAGATGATTCATAATTCCTTTAAGCCTGTTTGTATTTATGCAGTGTATGATGTGTATATGATAAATTCCCTGGTAAATTAAACATGTGACTTTTAGATTTTAATAGATAATTTTTTTTCATATGATATGTTGTTTTTACTAAAGTTAGTATTATGTAAAAGACTATATGATTGGTATTCAATAGGAAGTTTTGTTTTTACAGAAATGAGTACAGAATGTCCTCCCATACAAAAGCTCCCCACAGAGGGCAAGCAAGCAGAGCGACTGGCCACCCTCCAGGAAAAGTTCAAAGAAAAGTATACTAAGACACCAGATTTCTTTGCTAGAGCACCAGGGAGGTGAGCTATTTGCTTTTTCATGCTGTTGTAACATATAGTTTTATATTTTTGTTATTTTTTAACATTTTAGACAAATGTTTGTGAGATGGACTTTTTTATATTTACTTAAAGGAACCCTTTATGAAGTACCTGTTTAGAGTAAAGAAAACTAGGTAAAATAGACTGAAGATGAGGATGTACAGTAAAGTTTTCTTTTTATGCAATTGCTATTTAATGTATATATTGGAAATATTCAGTAATACCGGAACCAGTGGAAAATATAGGTCTTAAGGTAATTCAATTGAATGTATAAATGAAGTTATATCTTAAAATTATAAGCCAAAAATAAATAGAAGTTATGTGTGAAGGGAAAAAAATCCATCTGATAGCTAAATTTCAGAATTTTAATTAAAAGCATTTAATTTCTATGCTTTCCAGCTACTAGTATTTTTGTCAGTCATGTGTAATGTTAATCTGTCTCTCAGGGTGAATCTAATTGGAGAACATGTAGACTACTGTGGCTATGCTGTGTTTCCTATGGCCATTGAGCAAGACATCCTTGTAGCTGTCTCAACCAACTCTGCTGGGACTCTTAGACTCAGCAATATAGAAGATTCTTATCCTTCTCATTCAAGTGACATCAACAAAATTGAGTAAGTTTGATTGTTTTATTGTTAGGTACTTTTTATGTGGGTTTGTTTGGTCTGCATCATGTTTTGTTATGTTTCAAGTTTCATTTGCTCATTTATATGATTTTTCAATCTGTATGTGAATAGGTACTTGTAAGTGTCAGTAGATAAATCCACCATTAAAGATATTTTATTAAGCCCACTGTATAATTATATTACTTTACATGGAACTTTGATTATTAGGCAGTGAATCAAGAAAACACATCATGATTAAGAAGCTGCCAATATCAATCTAATGCTTACCAATATCCAAAGGATTCAGAAGGAGAGGCCTGCATGGTTCAACTATGTGCTGTGTGCTATAAAAGGCATTGCAGAAGAGGGAGGAATGGAGGGACCTCTGAAAGGTCTAGATATGATGGTCAGTGGGAACATCCCCCCTTCTTCAGGCCTGTCTTCATCATCGGCCCTTGTGTGCGCTGCAGCCCTGGCCGTATCACATGCACATGATCTGCTTTTGTCAAAGGAGGCACTGGCTGAGATATGTGCCAGCTGTGAGCGACATGTTGGGACTCAGGGAGGAGGAATGGATCAAGCTATATCATTTTTGGGCACTTCAGGTTTGAATATTTCCTTGTGTTCTTTTTTTCTGTTTCTTTGTCAAAGTCATTTTTAAAATATTTTTCTTTGTTTTCCTGTAATGAGTATGATTGTATTTTTAAGAGATTTGGTGATAATTTGTTCATGAAGACCTGACAAGATGTAGTTATATATTTTTACACTTAATTTTGTGTACTTAAACTGACTTTTATTATTATTACGACTATTTCTAAACATCTCTCTAATT
>NC_061830.1:28480645-28488145 GCF_019202785.1 Penaeus chinensis | reverse complement strand
TAGTGTTACTTACATAATGAACAGCATAGTAGATACCAGAAAATATTTTTGAAAATCAAAGAAAAGGGTAAACAGGTGAGATAGGTAGTACTCGTACTTAGTACTTAGTACTTGTGGAGCCGTCTATGTGTAATTGCCACCCAATTAGCATGGGTGGCAAGACTATAATACCATGCCCACTGTCATAAAAGTTTATCTATTGTCTTTACACTTAGATGGCTTAACAAGTGCTTAGTCACCAAGGAGTCAGCTATTAGTCTTACCTATCTTGCCTGTTAACCCCCCTCCCTGATTTTTTAAAAGGTTCCTTTCTATTCTTTTATTGTCTTTGATGTTATTAACATTTTAATAACATTTTAATAATCATATCAATAAGAATGATAGCTATGTCAATAATAATAATATTAGAAAGAAAAGCACATTTTCCTGCCAACTGCTAGACTCCTTGGTGGCTTAACACACATGGAGCCATCTGTTTGTAACAAAACTCACAAAAATCTAAAGGGTACCGTACATAAGCCTGCTGACATTGGGTTAATAAAATTAAAACAATTAATAAATTAAACTCACAGTGGGCATGGCATGCATGTATGTGCCATACCTGGTGGCTTCAGGTTAATGTAGTAAACCATAAAAGAATGTACTGAATGATTATCTACTGTATATACAAAACACCAACAACTTTCCTTATATCTATTTACTTTGTGTTTTCTATTATTCTTCATTTTTTAGTAAATCTATGTTTCTGAAAATATGTCTAACAACTGAATATCGTATCTTTCCTTAAACATCTATAATTTCATCTATAATTTTTCCCTATACATGTTGACTGTTAAATCTCAACTTATTAATTCTATTGTTTCTATTATCTTTTATCTACTCATTTTACCTCAATTTTTACAAAAAGGCTAACTGTGGCTTGGTTTATTGCAAGACACTAATAGCTTAGAACCCAGAGCTGCAAAGTATAACTATTCTTTTCTTCAGTTGATTGTTACAATAGCAAACAAAAAAAGATGGAAATAAATTAATTAACAACAAACAACCAAGGAAATACACAACCCCACCATAAATAAATACACATAAATATTCACTCTGTAAGAGAATCAATATGATGAGACAAAATGTTTAATGTATGTGTGTATACATGGTACTTTTATTGATATACAATAATGTAGACTGATAGTAGACAGCAAGAGACTACTTAAAACTTGCTTAAGTAAAACTTATTCTGACCTAAATTCACTAGTAAATCTGCCAATAAACAGTACAGTGGCATTGTGTTATATACAATTATCAGGAGTTTGCTTATAATATATCATTTTCATGTTTTAATCTCTTTTTCTTTATTTCCTTTTTTGTTCTCTTGCTCTCTATGTCTATCAGTCTATTAGTCAGTATGTCAAGCTAAGTAAATTTTAAATGTGTCATTCCCCTCTCCATTCACACAATCATTCACCCACTTCACACGCTTAACAAGGAAGGCAAAAATAACAACAAACATACCCCTATGGACTGACAGAATCATATGCTTACAGAATACACCTATTCATATATTGATTCTTATTATTAAAGATCTTTTTTGTTACATTTTGTAGCTAAAACAGAAAGAATATCCTATATAATAACATCACAGACACTATGGTTGAAACTCAACTTACAAAACTATAACCTTAAAAACATGTACATACACCTGGTAAAGGATGTACTAACCTGTGGCTTACATCATTACAGTTTGTAACAATTTTTGGTTCTATATTGTCTTTACATCTCAAATGTCAACCTGGACTTGTTTTTGTTACTTTCAGATTCTTGTACTAAAATAATGGACATTTCAAACAGGAAACTTATTCTCTTCCTTAATCAACCTAATAAAAGTCTTGCATTCACCCTTTTCTAAAACTATACATGAACCTCAAGACTGAAGATTCTGCCAACCAGAATGTGGTGAGAATTTAAATTCCTGATTTCCTTACCATCTAAATGTGTTTATAGTAAATAGTGTAATATAATGTAGAATCCATTTCCTATAGTCTTTGCACCTATGAAGTTTTAACTCTAGTTTTGTCTATTGGCAGACTTGTTCTAATGAACTTAAAACTCAGGGTAGGAGGAGCATTTTCCTTGTAGTTCCAACACTTCCTTCTGTACAATTTCATCCTGTAAAATTAATTTCAAAAATGCTATAATTTCCATATATACACATAATATATATAATTTAAATAGGTCTATTTGTAATTTTGTAGTTCAAACCTCTCAAACTATCAATTCCCTTGAGTGAATATATAATCTGTTTACAATGGGTGACATGTCATTGCATCATGGCAAAAGATGCCAGATGGCCAGGAAGCTTGGCATGACACCTGGGGATATCACAATTAGGGCACTTGAAAAAAAAAATTAAGGCTGAGCACATTTTTTGGTTTAGTTAAAGTAGATTACATCTGGAAACATAAGACTAAGTAATATGTCATCATATTGAAATTGATTCTAACATTCTAACTAATCCTTTCCAAGTTCCCACATTTCTCATGTGACCAGGTTTGATATGATTGGTCAAGTGGGAGCATAAAATCTAGAATCATTCAAGGGATAATCACTTCTTGCTTAACTCTATAGAACCATGCCACATTCTTGCAACAGCTCTTTGAGCTAATTCATGCAAGTGATAAGACTGTACTGAAAATATTTTACAAGATACCAAGAGTACTACCACATGAATGGGTTGCTAAATGAATACTGGAATACAAACTGAATAATCAAATAAGCCATTCAAATACTTAATAACCATTTGAGCATCACAAAAGTTTAAAAAAAATATTGGAAGTCTATTCACAAATTTAAGTACCATACAACGCATTATAGCAATGAAACATTACTTACATCTGGTGTAATAAAAGGAGAGTCTGCTGCTTGCTTGAGCCAAGTAGAAGCCACAGAAAAATTCCCTAACTGTATGTTGCACTTTGCTATAAAGAGGCGGTTTTCCTTCCAGCCCGTTGGTCTCAGTTCCTCTGCTGCCATGAAATGATGCAAGGCCTCACTGAATGTGGAGGAAGGGACATTGCCAAAAATGGTTTTTGCCACCTTTCTCTCTAGCCAGGTGAGCTGAGATACCTGAAATAGTTTTCAGTGTGATCATGACAGGCCAAAAAAAGAGTGAAAATTGTTACATGCGGTTGTAAAAAGATACAGTCATACAGTCACTAAAAAATCATTTTGTCAAAATCTCCAGCTATATTTATTAATAAATGAATAATATCTTTAACTGGTGAGAAACAAATACACTTATTGTTGTTTAGTTACGTATCACATACTACATATATTATAGTTAAACATTCTTTATTCATCATACTGCTTTGTGATTATTTACATATGCTTTATATAAGAGGAAAAAAAATCACAATAACATAAATATTACCTGAATTAGATAAACACATTTACAATTTAAAATAACACTTTTCCAGAGTAAGCAATAAATCAACTACTGAATTTTCAAAGTATAACATTTTCTTCTAATTCAAAGCTAACAAAAAGTAACAGCACATCCAAATCCTTCCCCTCATACCATCCTATGTTAATATCTCCCACATGCCCACCTCGAAACAGAAACGACCCAACAGATGATGCAAAGTCGAGTCCTTAGGGTTGATCTGCAGAGCTTTGTCAATGTGTTCTTTAAACACATTTCCACTCTCAATGCGATCCTTCATTCCCATGTACTCCCCTCTCGCACCAGCCAAGATAGCATACCACTTGTGGACATCAGCACTATCTTGACACAACTGTAGTGCACATGCTGCATATTCATAAGCTAGCAAAAGAAAACATCAGTGAAATGAGGTTATGTAGTGAAAATGGACTATCATTATATACAAACATATTTTTAAGTTTTAAAGTGTTATTAAGATAACTGTGGCTTTTACTGAGAAAGAAATAACTGGTGACAATAATACCTTCATTAATTAATTGTTCCTTTTCTTCTGTAACACCAAGCTTTTCTTGAATCACTGCCATATTTCTTGTTGCCTTTGCTAACCGCCACAGAAATTCAGCATTTCTTGAATTCTGATTTGGTAAAAAGAAAATACCTTGCACTTACATTTTTAATTATTACATTTTTTTATTACATTTTTAATAAACAAATAGTCCTGCTTTTAACTTTCTTACTCTAAGCAACAATCATCATTTTTTTTTTTTTTTTTTTTTGAGAGCAAATGTACTGACTTTGCATATACCTACCTCATGTTCTTTATTCTTCAGCATAGAGTATGCTTCTGATTGATCTTCACTCCCCCCCTCTAGGAGTTGATCAATCTTATGCAAGAAAAGCTGGAAATCTTCATCATCTTCCAGAGACACTGGGGATATTCGTTCGATGTCGGCAGGTGGTGCATAGGAGGAGTCTCCATATGAAATCAGCACTGAACTGATTGGCATTAACAATTAAAGATGAATGAATTAGAAACTATATTAATCTAATATGAGAAATGACTATAATATGTATAATATCTATTTTCCTATACTGTTAATGGTGCTACAGTGGAACAATAAATCAAACTAAAAAACCTGTCTGCTTGTAATTTGGTCTCAACTTCCAGTTGAACTGAGTTATCTTATATTACTAAATCCTATTCAAGATATCTAAAAAAAATAAAGAAGGAAAATTTGTGTAACTGCCTACCCATCTTCAGGTGAGAGATCAAAGAACTCATCGTCATCTTCGTCTGGAGAAAAGTAGTCGGTATCAGTGGCCCGATTGTCACTGTCATATTCGCGTGCAGTCTTGTAGCTGCCGGATGTCGTGCTACTGAAACTAACTGTCTTCTTGCGGAATGGGGATACCCGAGTCGCTGATACTTCTAACAATGAGAATGACAGAGTTTTAAAAAGTGGATTTGTAATTTCATTCTGTAATACATATAATAAGAAAAAATGCTGTCACACTCTCTTTCACCTGTGGTTTCTTTCTTGCTGACTACCGTAGCTGGCTCTAATCTTAACATCGTTCTTGTTATCAAAGTCATCTAAGAGAATATACATGAAAAGGAAAACAGGTCACATTTCAAGTTAGTGTTCAGCAATTAAGTCAGAATTTCTACTTGTATCTACAACATTTATGTCCTCTTCCAAAGGCCACTTAAAAACTAAATTCCTAAAATCACTTTCTAATTTTCTTTGTACCTAGATATAAATGTAACTAGTCTATGAAGGCATGACTAATATCATCAAATAGTCTTTTCACAACCATGTGCACAATTTCCTGACTCTTTTGTGGAAGCCTTGGCAAGAAGCACAAACTGTTTAATGTCAATGAAAAAGTCAAAGGTTTACCTTCCAAAATATCTTCCTGTGTAAGACCTAGAAACAGTTAAAATATATGCTGATGATGTAAAATTAAAATAAATTAATTTCCTGTTAAATTACAAGATATCATACAATACTCACAGTCTTACTGAAAACTATACAAATAACATCTTAAAAATTAAAAACCTCACCATCTTTATCAAAATTAAAATCCTTTTGTGTCAGACCTTAATAGAAAGAAATTCTGCTTAGTAATTATAACATAGGAAGTACAATTAAAGATCTCTAATGTGTTAATAACTTGTATGTCAAAAGATATATAAAAATTCATAAAACATTTTTTACTTTCCTTTTCACCTAAATAATAATGCCTTGACATTTAACTTACATCTATATAGAGAAATATATATACATATATATATACATATATATATATATATATATATATATATATATATAGCTACCTTATCAATTCCCTTTATACTTTTAGAAAAATTACTTTCAATCTGAAATCACCTCATAAGGTTTTTATTTTCATATAACAAAAAAGATCAAAGTTGTATAAGAAGCATATGAAATTTTAAAAACTATAACATATATCAATATCTTTTCTATATTTCCCTTCTAATTCCACACAGTACTAGGAAAAATATCTGAACATCCTAAATGTCCAATGACTCTAATATACCTCCAAGAGTTTGTGCACTCATGACAAGTCATCAGCACTCTGCTAAATTTTTCATGACATTCCCATCAGCCGTCCCTCAGCTAAATTTTTTTATGAAGGTCATGTCACTTGGACCCAGTGGGATAACAAACCATCTGAATAAATCAGTGCTATTTTTCATATTTTGGATCTTTCTATAATATTACTTTTCAAAACATTAGATCAATTACAGTTATTTATGGCAAGTGATGTGAAGTTCATTTAATGACATGAGACAGTAAGTAAAACAGGATTTTTCAAAACTGACAATAATCAACTTTTCCCCTGTGTTCTGTCTTTACTGGTAACATATCCTGTATGCCTCTAAACTGCAATACATTAAACACCTGCTCCAATTATCAGAAGTTTTGCCTTCATAATATTTTATAAAAAGATATAAGGCTACCATGAAACTATATTATTCTAAATGAATATCCCTGAAATGACAATGAGCATTAAAAATCAGACAAAGAAATGTTGTCAGAAAAGGTAGCATATAAAGGAGGACTCATCTTATGATAATGAAAACTATATCTTTCAAAATGATTCAAATTGAAATACCAATAAAAAATAATAATCAGGTGAAGAAATGGTATCAGATAGGATACCATATAAAAGAAATCTCATCAAAACACCACATTTCTATGAATCTTGATAAAAATTATGAGTGAAAAAATGAGTCTTCAAATGTAAAAACTATTGTACAGAGATATAGAGGCAATGCATCTTACATAAACTATAGGTTCATAAGGCCTTTTTAAAAGAGTCCTGCATTTATTTACATGTATCTAAAATCAGTAAGATCACAAACATAAATCAGCAGGATGACCTCCGGGCAATGTGAATATAACAAAAGTACAATAACATTTACCAGTTTCTAAAGACGCCAGATCCCTTCTGACTTGTAAGATGGTTTCGTGCAGGCTGGATATTTGTTGGGTGAGGTGAGTGTGTTCATTGACCCGATTTATGACATAGGCCAACCCTGCCCCTACCACAACACCTGCACCCAAGGCAGTAGCAACAGCTACCTTTAGAGGAAACAAATAATAAAAAACATGTTATACAAAGTCTTTCATATGTGTATAAACTTTGCTAAGTATATATTTCAGAATGATTTTCTTTTCCATTTCTCAATAGTCTGATGTACCTACCTTGGAGCTAACATTAAATGTAAATGATTTGCTTCCACTCATCTTGCTGTCCTATTCAGCATCCCTTCATTCTTTCCTTTAAAAGAATAAAAGAGTGTTAATGCAATAATACAATACCACAAAATAATGAATATCTTAACCAGAATCATATTCCTTTATTAATAGTTGTGATTTTTATTTTCTATTACTCTAACTTCACACAAAAAGTAATTTTCATAATATATAATAATGATAATAGAAGTACAATTATAACTTTACATTAATCCTGCATTTTCTCTTCACATGAGCTATGGCATATCTGAACCTGTGAAAAAAGCTTATCAAACCCATATT
>NC_061830.1:28463145-28473145 GCF_019202785.1 Penaeus chinensis | reverse complement strand
CATTAATGGTTAGCTTGCCAATTTCATACTGCCAAACACACAAGTGAAAGTGCAACGAACTATACACAAAATTATCATAATTAGTTTTGATGCCGTTAGCTAATAATACAATACGAGTAGCTTATAATACACACGCGATTACATGCCCATGCTCACCTTACCATCTCCCCTCTAATACCGCGTTTGGCAAAATGCCACATACCACACCATCCTCCGACCACTGTGTGGCCAACGCCAAGATAATGATCATGAAAGAACAATCGCAAGTGAAGTTTTGACCTTACCACCCAAGGAAGGGTTGCCCGTTCATTCCCTTTTACGCACGATTATTTTCGCTACTTGCATGAGAAAAAGCTCATGTCTTTTTCTCCTTGATGGTTTTAGTGAACCATCGTACTATCGCTATCTTACGGTGATGGATCTCAAAGTTGTGAATAATAATATATTAAGTAAAAAGGGGGATTGATTGGAATCTCACCTCTCTCGGACGGTTTCCCTCAAGAACAGCTGATCCCTGTCAACAAAACAACGCTGCGTTCGGGCAAGGCGTAGTATGGTATCCGATTATTTTTATTCTGTGCACAGAGCCTAAGCTGACTATCGTTCGTGTAACCTCTAGAGTGATATTTGAAGGAATTTGTCACGTGCCCAGTAATATGCACGTAGAATAAATAGAAAAAAAATATGTAACGAGAAAGTATTCAAGTTGCCACCATAGCTCTAATCTATATACTAAAAATACATAAGTCTACCACAAATAAAATCAAACGGAAAGTAATTTCCATCTGTCTCTATAAGCATTAGGCCTCTGGGTCACGGGTAACAAATTTTCATTACAGTTTGTACGTTATTTGTTGTATGATTCCACTAAAATTAAATGAATGCCATTTCTTCGGTGGAGGTAGTAAAATAACATGAATTCAAAATTATAGCTTCACATTCGCTACTAAATCATGAAATATAAATATGAGAAATTTAAACTAAAGGTCTAATTAGCATATTATCTAACGAATATTTGTCATTTGCTTCCAATATTCACGACCACTATGGGGAAATCATAAAAAAATAAGTGATTATCTCTATATCGATCTATCCATATTATCACAGTTTCTTATTACGTGAAAGTTATGAAATATAACGAAGAAAATTAATTACGATTCACAAACCATACGAAGGTTGTGAAACGCTAAGTTCACGAAGCAATGTAGTAAAAAATCCTCTCTCTCTCTCTCTCTCTCTTTCTCTCTCTCTCTCTCTCTCTCTCTCTCTCTCTCTCTCTCTCTCTCTCTCTCCCTCTCTCTCTCTCCCTCTCTCTCTCTCTCTCTCTCTCTCTCTCTCTCTCTCTCTCTCTCTCTCTCTCTCTCTCTCTCTCTCTTTCCCATTGTCTTCATGTCTGTCTGTCGTCCTTTCTTTCCCTCTCTTATTCTTCTGGCCTGTTCCATCTGCCCGTCTTTTTGTTTCACAGTCGCTATCTCTTTACGGCATCTATTTATCAATATCTTTATCTCTCTCTCTCTCTCTCTCTCTCTCTCTCTCTCTCTCTCTCTCTCTCTCTCTCTCTCTCTCTCTCTCTCTCTCCCTCCCTCTCTCTCTCTCTCTCTCCCTCTCTCTCCCTGTCTCTCCCTTCCCCCTCCCCTCTCTCTCTCTCTCTCAGTCTTTTCAGCTGGCTTTCTCCTCTCACTCTAATCAGCTGATTAGGTCGGGATAGTTTCTAACAAGCGAAGTGTTGTCACGGAGGCTGTGTCATCGGTCAGCGAGATTCGGACGATATGAGAAAAGTAAGGTATAGTCTGTGAAGAAAACGCACCCTTCCGAGTATCTCTTACAAAATGGTATATACGCGTCTGGGTCAGGGAGTCGAAGTTGAGGCTTCGAGAAAGATGAAATTTAGGGGTAAATTGCCTTTGTAGTCAAGTATATGTGATGTAACGGTTTATGGTATACATATCTTGATGTAACCTATTATCTCTCTCTCTCTCTCTCTCTCTCTCTCTCTCTCTCTCTCTCTCTCTCTCTCTCTCTCTCTCTCTCTCTCTCTCTCTCTCTCTATCTATCTATCTCAGTCGTGGTGTATCTCTCGTAGAAGTAGGGCGTGCTTTAACGCTGTCCTTAGTCGTGAGAGAGATCCTGAATCCTGTTTTTAGCCGTCCCTCAGACAGGGAGCGGTTAAAGTACCTCTGGCCCTCCAGCAATTTGTCACCTCTTCCTAGGTGTCAGCGTGGCTAGTGTTGCCATACCGTGGTCCCCCCTTTCCGACGTAGAAATGGAGGATAAACGTTTAACCTCCCAAGGGCAAGCCTCTGGGGTAGTACAGTAATCCGAGGGGTCGGCGGTCCGTGACCCGCCCAGGCGCGAGAAGTTGCAATTGTCGCCTGGAGGTTACTGCTGTGGCTGGGCACCACGGCGGGTTAGGACTAAGCCGAGTCAGCACCAGCTGACACACGGTAGCGAGTCGATATTAGTCGACAGAGGGCGGGCTCCTCTCATAGGCATAGCTCGGGCGAGGCTCAGCTTCGCACATTGGACTTATCCTTATCGCAAGGGCATGCTGCAAGTGGATCCCATAAGAGGGAAAAAAGTGAAGGAAGTGTGGACATGAGTGACAGTGAGAATGGATGCGAGCGGGAGAAGAGGAAGAGGAATGGAGAGGGAACCGAAGCAGGAATTCAGCATGTTGACGATGTGAATGGCAGGAAACGATAGCTACTCCCACAGGACCGCGCCATGAGTTTCCTGGTGAAACTAAGGGGGACCATGGAACTGGGCCGGGACCACCGTGATTTCGAGCTAATGAAGGAAGGCAGAGGGACGCAGGGATACGAGGGAACAGTGATGACTGCCCCAAAGGCCAAGGAAAAGCTCACAAAAGTTATCATTTTCCAATACCCGACGATATTGGACACCGAATTTCTGTTGGACGACGACAGATTTGGGTAAAGAGGCACGTGTCCAGGGGCGAGGAGCGGAGTCAGCTCGTTGCCCTCGTGAAAGGGGGAAGTGCCAGAGAGAGTATTCATCTCTGGAGCGGGGAATAGGAGGGTAACACCGTAAGTAAATATGTCAAACCAAAATAGAAAAGGGAGAAAGGGTTAAGCCTTGCTGTTAAAACTGCGGAGGCCCCCACAATGCCGGATCCATGGCATGCAGAGCGAGGCCACAACTTATGATTATTTCGGCGGTTCCCCAGTAAGGAATCGCAGCACAAGAATAAGGACCGGCCACCGCGTAGGCAGACGTGCGGAGAAAGGCTACGACTTCAGTCCCCAACGCCTGGCTGCAGGGCTCACTGAAGGGCAATGATCAATCTTAGGACGAACGGCAGGAATTGTGACGCGAATACTTCTGGGAAGGAAGTATCCGCAATTATCCTGATGATGCAGACACTGAGAGGGTGGATGTTATTGAAAAGGAAGTTGTAGACAAAGATGCCGAAGAACAAAAAGGGGGAGAGGAGGTTGTAAAAGAAACTCCCCTAAAGACACAGAGATGGAAAATAAAAATATTTGTAGTCTAGCAGAGTGTAGTGTAGATTGTAAAATAACTATTAAGGGAAACATAGAAAATAAGAGCAAGTGTAGTGGAAGGAACATCCTGCGATCTACATGCCACTCCTGCCAAAGTGCAAAGACCACGAGCGGGCAACCTATCAAAATAACGAGAAAGCTGGGAAAATATTAGGACACGATAAAGACCTGAGATTAAGATATGTAAACCATTGGCTCTGAATACCTGTATTTTTGTATTTTAAGTCTTGTATATATTCTAATCTGTTCGTATACCTAAGTTCTGTATTTGAGATGAGCCCACACAGCTCACCCTTATTAAGATAAGGGTGAGGATAACCTACTTTACGTCATGCTTATGAGATGTAAGATTTTGTTTCAATAAACTTGTCAAAGTCCAAAGTCTCTCTTTCACTCTCTCTCTCTCTCTCTCTCTCTCTCTCTCTCTCTCTCTCTCTCTCTCTCTCTCTCTCTCTCTCTCTCTCTCTCTCACTCTCTCACTCTCTCTCGCTCTGTGTGTGTGTGTGTGTGTGTGTGTGTGTGTGTGTGTGTGTGTGTGTGTGTGTGTGTGTGTTCTCACCTAGTTATTTCAATACGGGAGAAGAGCTAAGCTGAGATGGGCCCGTCTGCTATATTTAAGTTATCATATAACTGAACTTTTGGACTCCTTTCTCGCCTCTTTTTAATTTCAACTTTTTGCTGTGTTCTTTCGTCCTTCTTGTGTTCAAAATTATAAAGTCATTTGTCTTACTTCACCCTTTCTGTAATATAGTTGAACATCATTATTATGTCACCTCTTTTGTTCTTCTTTCTTCCAAAGTAGTAACACCTATTTTCTGTAGTCTTTCTTCGTAGCTCATAAATCTTAAAGTGCCTATCTTGTGGCTGCTCTTTAAACTCTTTCTAGTTTATCTATATCTTTTTTTTTTTGAGTGTGGACTCCATACAATTGCACCATACTCAAGACTAGGTCATATGATGCCTGTAATGACCTTCTTTACCATGTCTTCGTCCACATACAGGAATGCCCTCTTCATGTTGCAATCAGCCCTAGCATTTTATGAACCTTGTCATTTTTATGATGATTTGGGCTTAGGTTCCTGTTTATGATTATCCCAAGTTCCTTTCCTTTATCTGCTTGGTTTAATATTACGTCTCCTAACTTGTATGGGTATAGTGGACGATTTTTACTTTCTCCGAACCTGACTACATGGCATTTATTGGTGTTAAATTTTTCCATTTTCCATGTACAACTCCAAATGAATAAGTTCTCGACGTCACTTTGGAGACATTGGCATGGGATATCGTCTATTATCTATTTTTGCCAATTTCGCGTCGTCTGCAAGCATATTCAGATAACTACCGGGGCTTATGTTTGACCCTAAATCATTCATGAAAATAGTAAACATAATCGGCGACAAGACCGAACTTTGAGGTACTCGTCACCATGTAGAGTTCTTCCCTCTAATTACGGTTCTCATTTATCTTTCATGAAGAAAGTCTTCCATCCATTTGAGGAGTTTGCTTTCAGTACCCCTAGGCGTTCTAATTTATTTCATGACACCTTATCAAATGCCTTCTCAAAGTCTAAGTATACACAATCCATCCAGCTGTCTCTTTGTTGTAGTATTTCAGAAACTCTATCATAGAAACCGAAGAGATTTGCTGCGCACGGCTTTCTTTTTCTAAAACCAAATTGTTTATTTGATATCATATTGTACTTCAATCCACTGTTTCCTAATGATCCTTTCTAACAGTTTGCACACTACACTAGTTATCGAAACTGGTCTATAATTTAGAGGGTTTTGTTTGTCGCCGTTCTTGTATAAAGGTGTAAAATTGGCAAGTTTTCCTTGTCTCACTGAATTTTGGAATATCAACAATAACGGAGTACATATTTCTTCGGCACATTCCTTCAGAACCCAGTTAGATATCTCATCTGGTCCCTCTGCCTTAGTTTTGTCTAACCGTTTCAGTGGGTCTTTTATTTCATTATTTTCGCGTATGATATTTTCGATATACTGATATACGTTTGTACGGTTACTTGCCCATTTTAAAGTATGGGTCCTGAACAAACACTAACTAAAAAAGTTCATAAAGGATTTCACACATTGCCTCTTCCTTAGTATAAACGAGGTTATTGTATTTGATGGCGCTAATTTGATATCTACTTTTAGTCGTACTATTTATGTAGTTAAAGACAAGCTTTGTTTGGCATATCCTTTTCAAAGTTTAATTTCGCCTCCGCCATGGTTTGGGTATACTCAATTCTTTCTACTTTCTACTTTTCATACGATGCCTATACTTCACTGGTGCGTTGCACTGTACTTTCCGTGCGTGTGTGTGTGTGTCATTGACGTCCCTGGTTCCATCAAGACCATGCCTTCTAAGTATTAGGGCAACTAATCACCATACTCCTGCAGTGGCATGGCCTGTTACGGATGGCTAACCTGTAGCCACGACCTGTAAAAATAAACCGTGGCTATGGAATCAGGTCACGCACAAGCCATGCCCTTTGACCCTTGACTTCGAACCTGGACATCTCCACCTTAATCAGATCTTAAGCCTCCGACTGCAGTACACAATCTCTCAAGTCACGCCCATTCGCCCACCATCGGCAATGTTATATTTTGTATAAGTTTATTTGCCACCATTATTTTCATATATATAACTGCTAGTGTTGTCTATGCTATTTAATGATGATACCCCGCTTCCAATAACTTCAGTTTCTCTTACGAGTATTCTTACTTTGATAACAAAATAATAATCATAATTCTTTTCTTTTCCTGACATCACTAGCAGTATCATAGAGATAACAATGATTATTACTGTGTGTGTTAGAAGGACTGTTACTTAGACTTTGTACTCTTTCGACTAAAGTAAATGTATATTTTTTCACTAGTACAGAAACATTTACAGCTGAACAGAAAATAACGCAAATTTCTTATTGTTTGAAAGTCTAAATGATTATAGAGTATTATATAGTCTAATGCCTAGCTTCCTTTTGTAGCAAAATTATCTATATCATAAAAAAATATATACTTCAGTTTACTTGTGCATTTATTTATTTATTTATTTATTTTTTATTTTTTTTAATCGTTCCATTCCCTCCTATGGCTGCATTTTCTCTGAAATTAAGGAACCACTAAAATAAAAATGATAACAAGATTACCTTTTATTTTCAGTATTTAACAAAAGCTTCAAACACAGAAGTGATATTTCTGTCACGGTATCACATCAATTTAGCATGTTTATTTCTTTATTTATTTTCATACCTTTCTTCTTCTCAGTTTCTTTCTGCTTTCTTAAGTTCTCCGATGTTTCCCGGATCACAGCTGTTATGAGTTCCAGTAATCATCAGGCGAAAGGACGAAGATGATCTCGCTCAATTGCTTCCGGAAGCCTTCCCGGACAATGTTCTTGGCCCACAGAGTGCAGGCCACGTGTACGTCTTGATTGACTGAAAGAACGCACGACTCAATGAATGAATGAATGAGTGAGCAAGTAGACGGATGAGTGAGCAAGCTTGTTGGCATATATCTCTACACTCAACTCTAAATTTATCGTGGTTGCACATATGTACAAACGTGTGCACACGCACGCGCACACGCACACATACACGTAATAAATTGAATTCAACAAAATTATTACTGTAAATCATCAGTGTCCCCGATAATTACCTAATCATTCTTACAATATATATATATTAATAATACCAATCCAAATTTATAACAGAACTTTGCAGTTATTATTCCAGTATGGCTAAATTAATTCATTAATCACATGCACCATAATGAATAAGAACATTATTAATGACTTCGAGAATCATGTTCCACAACTCGAAACAATGGTCCGAATCTTCACATACCGGTCAGGTTGCTGATCTTGATGGCAACGATGGGGGATAAATAGCCAGGATTGTTGTCAAATGGAAAGTACACCTGCGGAAATCCTGGCTCTGGGTAGTAATCTAATATACAGTCCCCTTTTACTGGTTTGCACGAGAGCCACGTGTACTGAAAAAAGTTATGTGAATAAATAAATGATTCGGCTGTTAGACTTGGAGCGCTTAACACGCGCTGAAAATTAAGACATTTTTTTTTCATTCTTGTGAAATATTTTTCCATGTGATTTTTTTTAGTTTTTTTTTTTCCATGTTTCTGGAAATGCAGTTCAGATATTTTGTATTGTGGATGCTTACAGATGTGTCCTTTCCAGTCTTCTCTAAATTCTGAATATAGGTTCGTAGTTCCTCAGGCGCGTCGTCCGGGAGATCTTTGCTCGTGTACGGTTCGGGTATCCAGTTCAAGAGCTGAAATATTATTTTTCTTAATTCATGATATGTATGTGTTCCTGTGGATATGCGTATGTTAACTGTTATAATTAAGTGCTTGAGTTAGCTTTGGTAAAGCAAGTAGAATATAAACTATTTAAAAGAGTTGTACGATAAATTCAACGACTGATTTACCTTGTTTTGATGAGGCCAAGTAAGTTAACAAAAGATTATAGTCATAAGATATGGCAAATGAAGAAGATTCGTGTGTTATTCGAAACAAAGAGCTCATACTTTTGTCGCGTTAGTTCACGACCGTTTCGTGGAAAGTCTTAAACTCAACAGCTTACCTTATTCATCTTGACAAGTATGCAAGGTTCCAATTTATCAAACCCCCATGCTCTGTCAGACGCACAAGGTCCAAGCTGACTAATATCAAAGTTGCAAGAGACGCCTCCCGGTCGTTTCCCGGCGGTGCAGTCGACTCTTCGCTTTTGGACATTTTGGTTGCTTTTGTACGCTGTGCGAGGAAGCATATTTTTCTCGTTAATGATCTTATTATCCACATTTTTTTTTTTTTGTCTGTACAATCCATGTAAGTATCTCTCACCCCCAACCCCATCTGTGTGTATGTGTATATGTGTGTGTGTGTGTGTGTAGTGTGTGTGTGTGTGTGTGTGTGTGTGTGTGTGTGTGTGTGTGTGTGTGTGTGTGTGTGTGTGTGTGTGTGTGTCGTGTGCGTGTATGTGTACGTGTGCGTGTCGTGTGTGTGTGTGTGTGTGTGTGTGTGTGTGTGTCCGTGTGAGTGTGTGTGTGTGTTGTGTGTGATATATATATACAAAATACAGACATACACACGCAGACACAAATAGACACACACACACACACATGTATATACTGTATACATACATACATACATACACATATACATATATCATATATATACATATACATACGTACATATAAAATATATATATATATGTATTCATAAATATATATATATATATATATATATATATATATATATATATGCGGGAGCGGATAGTTGTGTGTGTGTGTATATACAGTTATATCTTTGATTCCATTCTACGCTCCACACTACTCACGTTCCACAAACGAGTCGAGAGATTCGACATAACCTTCGTACGAGGCCGGGTTCGTTGAGTCGAACCAGATGGCTGCAAACATGAACTCGGTGGATGTTCTTGGGCGAATGGACACGCCTGAGGGAAAAATGATAAGAGGACATTAATAATATTACTGTATGAGCCATTGCATTTTAGAGGGTAATTCGATGATCAATCATCTCTCTCTCTCATCATCATCATCATCATCATTAATCATTGGGAGATACGAGGGTCCCTCATAGCGAGCCGCCAGACAGGGCCCTGGCCCATCTCTAGTTCTTCACGACAGGTTTGATCGATCTGCCAAGACACGACTTACTCGGTCGTCCCACAGGCCTCCTTCATCCAGGGTAGTCTCGGACAGAGACAACCTGGTGGGCAGGGTCATCCTGCGGGAATCGAACCAAGTGGATTGTGCAAGTAACAGGTCCTGTACCGGTCTCACGGTGCAGCCGTTGGTTGGACACATGGTCCCGCCAACTGTACCCCATGATCCGGCGCAAGAATCTGTTACAAAAGGCATCAAGACGAGATTCCAAAACACAAGATAGCGTCCAAGTTTCACTACCAGTAAAACTGGCAGTATCAAGGCCTTGAAAACACGTAGCTTGGTCTTTCTGCACAAGTACCGGCATCTCCAAATACTCTTGTCGAGAGATTTCATGACCCCTGCTGCCAGGCCAATCTGTCTACTGACTTCCTGGTGTGACAGCCCAGAGTTGTGAACTGCGCTACCGGGTATATAAAACTCTCTGTGACTTCGATGTTTTCACTGCAAGCACGTACCGACTGCACAGGGTCTCCTAGTAGGCCCCCCAAATCCTGGGTCTTGGTCTTGGTCCAGGAGACCTCTAGCCCCAGGGGCTTCGCTTCATTGCTAAATGCATCAAGAGCCGGCACTAGGGTTTCCAGAGATTCAGATAGAATGGCAACATCATCAGCAAAGTCAAGGTCTGTAACCTTGATATCGCCCAGAGTTGCTCCACAGTGACTTTGGACAGCAGCTCTACCCAGTATCCAATCCATGCAAGTGTTGAAAAGTGTTGGTGCTAGAACACAGCCTTGCCTCAAGCCTGAACTAACGGGGAAGAAGCTCG
>NC_061830.1:28443145-28448145 GCF_019202785.1 Penaeus chinensis | reverse complement strand
GAAATCACATGTCGACTCACCTGCGTCTTGAGGAATATGGCCCCTTCGGTAGTAGTAAGGTTCGACACCCAGGAGCTGGCCATTTCAGCAACGACGCTCGGGTAGAACCGCCAGCAACGAAGGAGACGCCGCCAGGGTACGCTTCGCTGGGAGAAAGCGGATGCGGAAAGGTCAACCTCGTGCGAATTAATCATCCTACTTGTCATGATCCTGTTTGGTTCTGTCATCATTATCCTACTATCATCATCTTATTATCACCATCACTATTATCATTTATTACTATCATTACTATCATTACCGTTAGATAGGTAGATGAATCACTATCATCATTGCTATTCTTGTTGTTATTATCATTATTATTGTTAAAATAATTATTATAATTACTATTATTATTATTATCATTACTATTATCATTATCATTATTGTTATTATTATCATCATCATCATCATCATCATCATCATCATCATCAATATTTTTATTATTATTATTATCATCATTATTATCATTGTCATTAAATTAATCATTATCATAATCATAAATATTCCTGTTACTGATATTACCATCATCATTATTATCATCATTACCATTATCATTATTAATTACTAGCTTTATCATCAATTTATCACCATTATCATGATTATTGTTACTAGTATTATCATTACTGTTATAACATTAATAGAGGATTATTCGGGATCTATTGTGGTTAGATATTTTTCTCTTTAAAACTTGCACATATCTTGTCTTTAGACTGGAAGTGATATTTTCCGTATTGTAATGACAGGCGGGATTTTATTCTAGACTGATGCTAAAAACTGCAGCGCGCACGACCGGGTCAGGACTGCGGTCGCCCTGCAAAGCACTTGCCTCAGCCACTGCGTGTGCCGGTGAGGGACACACTCGAGCTCACCCTTGGCTTAATGTGGAGGGTGCCTGCAAGGAGTTCCAGCTCCGCCCGAGAGATAAGAGGGTGCTGCTCGGGGGAGTTTCTGACGAAGAAGAGCCACAAGGGCGTCCAGGCCAGCGCCAGGATGCCGCCGCCCCAGAAAATCCATCGCCAGCCAAGAAGATTCACCACCCACCCCGAAGCTCCCAGCGCCACCAAACTGCCGCCGGCTATACCTGCAGCGAGAGAGGTCGACCCGTTTACAGCGGTCTGTATCTCTTGTAAGAAAGCATTCTTGACTACATATGGGCTGCACCTCCAAATAGTACTCAGATGAATGCCAAAGTTTCCAGTCATGAAAACAAATTAATGAGGCTACGTGTAAGAAGGTTCCTTCTAAAGAAGAATGAGTACCTGAGTAGGCTAATGTGACCAGGGTGGCCATCTCGTCCGGTGGCGACCACCTGGAGAGGACGCTGTAGAGAGCAGGGTTGGCAGGGCCCTGCACGAGGCCCATCACCAGTCTTACCCCTGCCAGCGCCAGGGGATGCACATGGGCCGCCGCAGGACATAGCAGGGACAGCAAGCCCGACGCGCCCAGACTGACGGCCATTGTTTCTCGGGCGCCGAGAAGCTCACTTATGCGACCTCCTGAAAAAGGTCAGTTCTGTGAGATAAAGAAATGATTTTACATTCCATCAGATCAGTTTCAAGACTGATTACTAAGAATGAAATCGCAAAAGGTTTTTTTTGCGACAAAATGTTTTCCACTTTTTCTACATTCTAGCAAATTGGACAACTACCAGAAACAAATGCTCGCTATCCGTCTCAGTTTTCATAGACGTTACAAATCATCATCATTATAATAGTAGTATGAAAGCGACTCGACTCTTCCTATACATAGTGTCATACACCGGGTCATTTGCAAAGTCCACAAAAGGGCTTATGAGGCGTTCGGTCCCTCGAGCTTGGCTGACCTGAGCTTTTCGTGATGAAGTAACCCCAGAAGAAAGTCCCCAGGATGATGCCTTGCTGCTGGATCGTCCAGTTGTACTCGCCGCTTCCCTGTGAAGAAAGTAGGACTTGGATTAGCTTGGTTAGTTTTTGGCAGTATAGTTTGCTATTGCTATTGTCATTTACTATTGTAATCTTATTTCTATTAATGTTAACTGAATCGTTATTCTGATTATAGTCATTATAATCATTATATTCATCGTTAGCATCCTTACTGTAACCTAAAAAAAGCGCAAATACGTATTTGATTCAAACACACCGAAATTCTCTCGAATCACGGCGCAAACGCCTCCTTACACCTTGTGCATATACCTCAAAGAATACAAACCTCATACCTTATACTCTGCGTCACCGGTTTCATCCGTGACGTTGAGGGCGGCCTGGCAAGCGTTGCTCGCGTGGGAGGCGTTGTTCACGGGGTGCGTGACTTTGACCATGGCCACGATAGCTACACTGATGCTGTACCGGACGATATAGTCCACCATGGCACCCAAAAATCCCAGGAATGCCACCACGTACCGCAATTGGAGCCGCCATCCAGCTGAGGGAGACTTTGGTTAATGTAAAGAAGTTGGTTGAGACTGGCGGAAGAGAAAAACACAGAGGGAGGACAGACAGACAGCTGGCACTAGACAGGCCTACACACACACAAACACACACACACACACACACACACACACATGTGTGTGTGTATATATGTGTGTGTGTGAGAGTGAGTGTGTGAGTGTGTGAATGTGTGTGTGTGTGTGTGTGTGTGTATGTTTGTGTGTGTGTGTGTGTGTGTATGTGTGTGTTTGTTTATGTGTATATGTATTTATATGTACATATGTGTGTGTATATATATATATATATATATATATATATATATATATACATACACACACGTATATGTATGTGTGTGTATATTTGTATATATCCATATATATATAAATATAAATATATATATATATATATATACATACACACACGTATATGTATGTATGTATATTTGTATATATCCATATATATATATATATATATATATATATATATATATATATATATATATAGTATGTGTGTGTGGGGGGGGGGTGTATGTGTGTGTGTGGAAACTTTCAAATGTATTTCTCAAATTCATTGAAAATATTTGTTTTCTTATACATTGTCCTTCATATGAAAAGTGGAAGTTGCCTGAGGTTTTGCACCTTACTGTATCCCCCACGAGTGAGCTCCCAGCACGGATCAGACGAGTGGATAATTCCAATGATCACGCTCATTTACTTGTCTTATTGACTAAATTGTATCAACAAATCAAGATACTCAGCATTTTCTTTGCATTTTTTGAGCCTGTACGGTTATAGTATAGAGTTATAGAATGATATTGAAGACATTCATATTGAAGACATTCATCCCACCGAAGTCAACATCATATCATATGAATCAGACACATTGGAAATGATTACCATATCGGGATTAATGAAAATATAAAACACACACACACACACACATACACATATACGTGTGTGTATTTGTGTATATGTATGCATGCACGGCACATATGTACATATGTGTGTGCGTGTGTGTGTATATATATATATGTATATATATTTATATATATATATATATATATATATATATATATGAACACACACACACACACACACGCGCGCGCAAGGAATATTGCAAATTTGGCTGATGTAAACAAGGACATAGTCATATTGGGACATGAAGAAAAAGTTGTAGAAAATGCAATAGAGCGATACAGCGAAGACAAGAAACTGATTGTCAATATTCTCAAGGTCATAAATCCCGAATTCTCGGAACAGAATATCGTAGCCCACAGGAGGTTGGGATTATCCGAAAAAGGAAAGAAACGCCTCTAAAGGTGACATTCATGAATAAGCAAATGGTAACATGTAATAAAGAAAGTTAAAGTTCTGGCCACACACGGGAAAATATAAGAAAACCTGGATAAGAGAAAATATGACAAAAGATGACAGAAAAATACAGAAATACAGAAAAAATGGAAGAGGTAAAAAACAAACAAACGAGCAAAGGACTGAAGAAGAGTTTACTACCGGAACCAAAATGTGGAGACAGACAATCATTATTCTTGCAGCCAAAAGGAATACCGAAAGGTTATATATAATAGTTTATACAAATATAAATGGTTTGTGTTCGAAGTTACTGGAACCAGAGGCAATTATTGAAAGTAATAATCCAGATGTTATATGCATCACTGAATCCAAACTGGATCCCTCCGTAGACGATGTAACATTAGAACTCAGAGACTACAATATTTGGAGAAAAGATAGGGCAAATGGAAATGGAGGGGGGTAGCAATATTAACAAGGAAAATAATTATCATAAATGATAGAGATTCAGCAAGATCCCATAGTAGAACTAAAGGCAATTGAGGTAAAACAAACGGAGTAAATATAAAAAACACAGTGTAAATGCCCCCTTGTGGTCACAAGAAAATTACCAAAAAATTATTCAAGAAACGTTAAAGAGCCTGGAAAAAGTACGCCAACTTTCGGAAACTAATGCAAAATAATTTTTTGTAACGGGGTATTTTAATAGAAAAAGTGACTGGGAAAGTATCGATACAAAATTAATGAATTAATTAATAAATGAATTTTGTCTCTTCCAGAATGTTACAGATCATACCAGGATAATAGGATAGATAGACCGCCTATGCTTGACTTAATATTTATAAAGAATAAAGATGACATTAAGGATATGGAGTACTGCCCTCCTCTAGGAAAAGGTGATCATGTAGTAATTAAGTTGAAATACTGTCTGCTACAGGAAAAACTCATCGTAGGTAAGGAAAGAAAAGGAAAGTACAATTACTAGAGATTTCTTTGATGGCATAAACTGGGAAAACCTCCTGAAAGAAGAAAACCTTGATATGCAATATTCTAAATTTTGCGAAGTCTTTAAACAAGATGTAGAATTTTTTTCTTTATCAAGATTCAAAACTGAAGTAAGAAATGACCAAACGTGATTCAATGATAAATGCAAGAAAATGAGAGGCGAAATTAGACTTTGAAAAGGATATTACCAATAAATGTACAAACCAACCAAAGATGTGTGAAATCTTGAATGAGAAATTTCAAT
>NC_061830.1:28423145-28425645 GCF_019202785.1 Penaeus chinensis | reverse complement strand
GTACATATTCTTACATTTATTAATTGAAGCCGTTAAGTAAACTAAGATTATTTACATAATAGAGATGATCAGGTGCGCCTTGGCGTTGGCGACTGAATACTCGAAAACTGAATAACATCTCATGCCAGCCTCTTTCTCTCTCTCTCTTATTGTTTCTATATTATTAATATATACATACATATACACACCATATATCTATCTTTCTCTCGATATTTATATATATATATGTATATATTGTATATATACATATATATATATATTATATATATACATATATACACACATATATGCATGAATATAAATATATACTGCATATATGTATATATATATATTTTATATATATATATATATATATGTGTGTGTGTGTGTGTGTGTGTGTGTGTGTGTGTGTGTGTGTGTGTGTGTGTGTGTGTGTGTGTGTGCGTATATATAAATATATATAGATTGTTATAGATATAGATATGTGCGTGTGTATGTTTATTTGTTTGTATAGTGTCTGTCTGTATGTATACATATGCACAAACATGGTGTGAATCCATGTAGTGCACTTTTACTCCCTCGGGAACGCGTAGGGGTGCGCGCAATAGCTGAGGGATCGCTCGTTTGCGCTTCGCCGCTTGTGACCTTTCCTCATTGTTACTCGTGATTTAGCGTCTTTTCGATCACTCTCGCACTATTTTAGAGTATTGTGCCTTAGCGATAGGGCGAGATAAGAGCATAAGCTATCGAGTGCGTATTATCATATAATGAGGCGCTTTATCTCGCAAGTCAGGTTTCTTACCTTTATCTCCTCTGCATCTTTGACTTGGATTGGAGTAGAATTGTCTAAAACACCTTTCATTGCTTCATTTAGCACAGGCGACTGTTGGACAGTCTGAGGGACCATTCCTGCCTGACCGATAGCGAGAGATAGCAAAGGAGCAGATACTGTCGGCACGACAGCATGGCAAGAGGGTCGTCGTTACTTCGCCTCGTTGGCTGGGCGGTCGGCGTGGCGGCCGTGGTGGTGGTGTTCTACAAGGTCTGTTTGTGTGTATCTCGTCGCTGTAACTGCCATTGTGCTGTGGTTCGTTCATGTGGCTAAATTGTCCTCCCTTGAGTAGTTCTGTCTGATCCCGTCTGGGCCGGCGTGATGTAGGAGCGCCGTGGTTGTTTGTGCAGCTTATATAAAGTGCTGTTGGAGGTGTCGTCTGGTTTTGGCCATGACTTTGTCCCGCAACACGCTGGCACCATTACCAAACTGCGTAACTTGTTGGCGGTGGTCATCTGGCTTGTTCACATCGAAGATGGATGGGACTGGGCGCTACTTACGCTTTATTTCGTCCACATTTAGCTTATTCCTTCTTCCCTTTTTTATTGATGCCTCCTCATCCTCTTCATATCCCTTCATTTATGCCTTTCCTTCTTATTCCTTGCACGCTTTCCGCCGCACCGAATGATGCGTATAGATATATGGACTTGGATCCTCGAAAGTTGGTAAATCAACCATGCTAGTTTGAAAAATACATGATTACAGAACATTAATTTGATTGTTTTATAGTTGCATTTCGTTATCCCTTCCAAATTTAGGCGCCCGATTTATTTTCATTTCCATTGGTGTTCTGGTTTCAACACTGTTCCGATTTTCCGATGGCGTCCAGACATCAACAGATTCGATCCTGCCACCTATACTGCGTTCACACTATTATCATGATTGAAGTACATAACAACCCCACGGGGTAAAGGCAGCTGACGCCACATGGCATCTGTCAGCGGGTCGCTCGTCAGCATGACACGTGCGTACCCGTCAGTCAAGCGCTTTTTAGGGCTCCTCCAAGACACCAAAGCCCGTTTTCTTCGAAGGTGCTATTTCTGTACACAACGACGCAGACTCAACGTTGACTTCTTTAAAGTGTTTCTTTGGAGGGAGAGGCCATGGGATATTGATGGCATTGTAATGGTGTCTGGTGGGTAAGCGATACGGTATAATGGCTAAATCATGAAGGCGATGGAGGTGGCAATGAAGGTAATTTCAGTAATGGAACGATTCATATCAATTGAAATCGTGTGGATTGAGCAAATACGTTAATAATAAAGCAAATTTTAGTTCAAATGAAAATAACGCTACTGTCTTATGGTGGGAAAAGAAAAGTATAGAATATTGTAAAGTGATCTTGCACTTATTCCACCATTTGTGATGTACGAAACGTCTAGTTAAGTACCATTATAGCAATCCATATAATATGAACCACTGCTACCACTGCTATATTTTGTTCAACAACAGGGAAGCGGATAAAGCAGGGACAATGTTCACGGAGAAGCGGTGATGTTACAGAAGCGAAACAAAAGAGAAGCGGGATGCGGTGACAACCTGCCTCCGGTACGCCCCGATACCAGTTCCCGAACCTGCACATGTTTTATGGCGGTGTTTGACCTTGCTAATTCTCATCAATGCGGGGTCGGCCATGCGTGTGTGTGACATCCGGTCGCCGTTTTTATAAGGGCGGTTACGAAGAAATTT
>NC_061830.1:28395645-28403145 GCF_019202785.1 Penaeus chinensis | reverse complement strand
TACTCTCATGTTCCGGCTGAAATGACCCACAAAAATGGTACAAAAAAGTGGCCGGGCTGCATTCTGAGGCAGTGAAGCCGATCGGCCGTTGTCAACGATGCCAGACTGCGCCGGGTTTTTAGAGTGGGGGTGGGAGACCAGCTAGCCCGGATCTCAATGCAGATTCATAGAACTGTCAGACTCATGAGGCTTTGAATTTGTACTTGTTCTCTTGTTTCTCTGATCGTGTGTGGTCTGATTAATTGCTGATGGAAGTAGATGGAAGTTTCTTGCTATATTTATTTATTTTTGGGACTTTATGTTTAGATTAATATGCTTAGAGATAGAAGGAAGTTATCTATTTATCATTATGTTTTAATTCAAATTTTTTTCTTATGTTTTCTTGTCAGCACCAAAGGTGAAGGTGGAGGGAGTACAAGGTCATATTCGATATGCATTAGCTAGTTTTGCCAAGGACTCAAGGTCACAAAAGATACTCTGGGCTTTACAGTAATTATTATTTATTATTATTGATGTGTGTTAGTGCTTCTTCTCATTATTATTCTTGTTATCATTATCATCATCACCATCATCATCAACACTGTGATTTGTATTGTTATTATTTTTGTTATTGTTACTAAATTTCCTAATTTTATTGTGATTATTTTTGTATTGGTATTTAATAACAAATTGTGATATTATTAATAATACTGTTGTTGTGATCAGGGTTATCTTTTTATAATTCATAAACATATTGGTCAATGTTATACGTTCAAGCATTCTTTTTCTTAATTTACAGCAAGCAAGCAATATTTGATGGGAAACGCGCCATCCGAGGAGGAATCCCAATTGTTTTCCGTAAGTATACAGAAAGTTTCTTTCATAGAGAAGAAAGACAATGTGTTTTCAAGTAATATGTCATAGGATAATAATAGTATTGAATATTCAAAAACTTGTACTCAAATACCATGATGATCATGTTCACACAGCCCAGTTTGGAGCATGGAGCACAGGCCCCCAGCATGGGTTTGCCCGCATTTCTCGCTGGGAATTAAAAAAACCTCCTGAACGTTTACCCACTGGCGATGTGGAGGCAATTTTCCAGCTTCTTGACAATGAGTTTACTCGTTCCATGTGGAATTATCCGTAAGTTTATGTCTTTTTTATGACGGTGATTTAGTTTTTAGTTTTTTTTTTTTTTTCTTTTTTCTTTTTTCTTTTTCTTTTTCATTTTTCTTTTCTTTTTCTATAATGATATATGTAGCAATAACAAGCTGAGTTTGAATCACAATATCAAATACTCTATTCTTTTTAATCTCCCTCTAGCCCTCTCCTCTTTCCCCTCCCTCCCTCCCACTCCCACTCCCCTTTCTCTCTCTCTCTCTCTCTCTCTCTCTCTCTCTCTCTCTCTCTCTCTCTCTCTCTCTCTCTCTCCCCTCCCTCCCTCCCTCCCTCCCTCCCTCCCTCCCTCCCTCCCTGCCTCTCTCCCTCTCTCCCTCCCTCCCTCCTTCCCTGCCTCTCTCCCTCTCTCCCTCCCTCCCTCCCGCCCTCCCTCCCTCCCCCTCCCCCCTCCTTCCCTCCCTCCTCCTTCCCTCCCTCCCTCCCTCCCTGCCTGCCTCTCTCCCTCTCTCCCTCCCTCTCTCCCTCTCTCCCTCTCTCCCTCTCTCCCTCTCTCCCTCCCTCCCTGCCTCCCTCCCTCCCTCTCTCTCTCTCTCTAACTCTCTCTCTCTCTAACTCTCTCTCTCTCTCTCTCTCTCTCTCTCTCTCTCTCTCTCTCTCTCTCTCTCTCTCTCTCTCTCTCTCTCTCTCTTCCCCACTCTCTCTTCCCCACTCTCTCTTCCCCACTCTCTCTTCCTCTTCCCCACTCTCTCTTCCCCACTCCCTCTTTCTCTCTCTCTCTCTCTCCTCCCTCCCTCACCCTCTCCCTCTCTCTCACCCTCTCCCTCTCCCTCTCCCTCCCTCTCTCTCTCTCTCTCCCTCTCTCTCTCTCTCTCTCTCTCTCTCTCTCTCTCTCTCTCTCTCTCTCTCTCTCTCTCTCTCTCTCTCTCTCTCTCTCTCTCTCTCTCTTCCCCCCTCCCTCTCTCTCTCCCTCACCCTCACCCCTACCCTAACCCTCACCCTTACCCCTACCCTCACCCCTACCCCCACCCTCACCCTCACCCCTACCCTCACCCTCACCCTCACCCCTACCCTCACCCCTACCCTCACCCTCACCCCTACCCTCACCCTCACCCCTACCCTCACCCCTACCCTCACCCTCACCCCTACCCTCACCCTCACCCCTACCCTCACCCTCACCCCTACCCTCACCCCTACCCTCACCCTCACCCCTACCCTCACCCTCACCCCTACCCTCACCCTCACCCCTACCCTCACCCTCACCCCTACCCTCACCCTCACCCCTACCCTCACCCTCACCCCTACCCTCATCCTCACCCCTACCCTCACCCTCACCCCTACCCTCACCCTCACCCCTACCCTCACCCTCACCCTCCCTCACCCTCACCCCTACCCTCACCCTCACCCTCACCCTCACCCTCTCCGTCTCCCTCTCTCCCTCTCTCCCTCTCTCTCTCTCTCTCTCTCCCTCTCCCCCTCTCCCTCTCCCTCTCCCTCTCCCTCTCCCTCTCCCTCTCCCTCTCCCTCTCTCTCTCTCTCTCTCTCTCTCTCTCTCTCTCTCTCTCTCTCTCTCTCTCTCTCTGTCTTGAAGCATGCTCTTAATTGACTTCTTGTGTTCAAACAGGTTCAGTCTAACATACCGGCTGATCCTACGTGAGAAGGAACTCCACTTCAACATCTCAGTGTACAATCCAGGAGCAGAGACATTGTCCTTCACCCTTTTGTTACATACCTACTTCAAGGTCCCTGATGTACGACGTTGTCAGATAACTGGCATGAGGGGATGTACCTACATTGATAAGGTATGTGTTTAGCAGATTCTATGTATGTAGTGAATGAATAACAGAAAAGTCAATTTTTGTTTTCCTTTCATTTGATTTTTTTTGTTGTTGTTGTGGACTTAGATATTAAATTTTTTATTAATATATGAGATTTATATAGAATCTACTGCATTTTATATCTGGTTTTGCTGTTCATGATAGGAATTTATGAATATTTATTTGTTACTATATTTTTTTCAAGACACGGGAGGGAGCTCTGTACCAAGAACACCGAGATGTAGTAACTATTAATGAGTGGACAGATCGTATATATCAGAACACTCCCCTAGAGCACATCATTACTAATGTTGTCAGTGGTCGAAAAATGAGAATACAGAAGTACAACTTGGTTGATACTGGTAAGTGGCAATAGCAGAAAGAGTAGTGAAAAAAAATAATGATAATAAATTCACATACAAGTACAAATTATATGAGATATATAAGTGTGCATTATTCATCAATATGTGCATGGTGGACATATGAGAGACTCTGTTAACTTTTACTTTTTACTTCAGTGGTGTGGAATCCCTGGGTGGAGAAGGCCAAAGAAATCCCAGACTTTGGGGAAGAAGAGTTCCCAAACTTAGTGTGTGTGGAAGCAGGTCATGTCTCAGCACCTGTTATCCTTCCGCCTGGCACGGTGTTTGAAGCCAGTCAGATCTTGCAGGTCATGTAGACTGCAAGAGTGGAAGGTGCTTGCAAGATAGTAGTTTTTGGAAGGAGATACTAAGTATATGTAGAGTTAAAGGGAGTAATGAGGAACCTGTTGGTGCAGGTGGCTACTAGCAAGCACTGATCTTTTGTGTTCTGCACAGAAGTGATGCATGATATTACAGCTAGTTGACCGAAAATGCCAGCATGGTATCTTTGACAGGAGTAAGTTTGCATTTTTTTTTAGAGTACGAATTAGGGTTGTGAAGGTTTAATGTTATTTAGAGGCCTTTTCCCTTTTCTTTGTGAATAATGCTTTACATGGCCTCTCCTTTAATCATGTCATATAGTAGGAAGAAACATGGTGTATATTATGTTTGCATTTATTTTGACTGATAAGCACAATATTGCTCTTAATTTAATGAAGATCAAGTAACTGACTAGACACATATGACAAGTCTTGTATATGAGTTGTAAGTCTTGATGTCAAAACAGGATATGCTGTTGACTTACAATCTCCACATGGAAATATCTCATGGTGCTATGAGTTTCATAGGAAATGGAATTAAAAAAAAAAAATTCTTTATATTTATAATGCACATCATTACATCAATCAGCCAGGAAGAATAATTTTAAGAATAAGATCTCTAATGTATCAATCCCTATGAATATGTAAGTACATCGCAGAAAAAATTTACGGTGTGAAGTAATTATATAAGTGTTTGATCTCACCTATAGTGTTAAGATGTTAAGCACAAAAGTTATAAAACTGCGTCCAAAATGTAACACGTGACCTGGTTATCCACAGCATTTATTAAGGTTGTGTCACTATTTTCATTATATTTGTATCCCAGTTGCAAAAAACCAAAGTCTGAAGAATCATGAATTAAGACAGGGTGATTTAACTATTAATAATATTTGTATTTTGTATGTTTGTTGTAGAGGAATCGCTACTAATCTAGATATGGTATTGTAGTATGGATTTGCTTTTGCGCAATTCTGTGATGGTGCATAATAATAAAAAAAAAGAGTGCTAATGGGTTGCTAACTGTTGTGGAGTAGAAGACGTTTAGGAGGTTTGTAGTTGACATTTTAAGCTTTCTAATATTGTTAAATACCCAGACCTGGGTAGCATGTGGCTTTCCTACTCTAGTTTCTGCAGATGACTTCTGCCAAAAAACTATTTTTAGTGTGACATTTAAAAGAAAAGGAAGTTTTTATATAAGAACATTTGGTGACCATTAGGCTGGCCCAGATTATGATTTCATGACATCATATTCATGCAGATTATAGCTTTTTAGTCAAATTATCATGACGCATCTTCACAATACTCTCTAGAATAGGACCACCTAAGGATGCACATTAAAATATTACAAACAGGTATAAGTAAAATTTTAAGTTTGGTTAAAAATAATTGTTTAGGTTTCACTAATCTATTTATTTTAAAAGTCATTAAAAGAGCCCTTATTTTATATAATTTAATTATTTAGTGTAATGAGTCATCTTTCCACTTAACCTGCAAGTAATTATCACAGCAAGGGAGTGTACTCTCTGAGCATTGTACTCCTCAATTGTTCTCTGCCCAAAATGTTCTTTAGGGAAGAATGTTTATATTTAATCCCTTTTCGTAGACATGAATGTTCCTGCTCTTGTAATTACTGCTTGAAGCCAGATAACAGTTGAAAGGGTACAGTCCGTAAGATTAAGTTGGAATTTGGTTAGAATGAAAAGCTCTAGAATATCTTATCGAGAGTAAATAATAGTAGGAGAGAGAGGTCACAGACCTTTGGCATTATTATTAATATTCTTGTGCATTCCTGCTTCATTTCATTCATTTTGAGAGATGTCTTTTATTGTGAACTGATTAAGTAAACAAAAGTTTTGAGTTGATGAAATTCTTTGTGAAATGTAATTGACAATGTATTTATCTTTTGTTAATCACTCATATATCAAATAAAATTATGTCTAGAGTACTTTGTTTATATATGTGGTCTTTCACAAAGGTGACTTGCTAGATAATGAAAACTTTTTCTTTTTTCTTTTTTCCTTCCATTTCATTCCGTAAAAGGGTCATTAATTAGTACTTTTTATGCATGACACCTTATTTACATACTTACAGATTTGCAGTTTAAAATTACATGAGTGTGGACTTCTGTTATTCTTTCAGATTTTCAAGGACACTTTAGTGACCTTACACAGAGTAACAAGGTGAATAAGTTTCTTTTATGTCAAGTGTTTGCTTATCCGGTATGACTCTTTACTTGTCTCTTTCACTAGCTATAACTTCTCCCCCCTTCCTTCATAAGCTAAAGCTGTTTTGTTTTGCCTTCATTTCTCATAGAATATAGTACTTTTACCTCTCCTGTTAAAATCCATTGTTGTGGTTGTTAAGAAGGTGATGTTACTGTCAAGAGCAGCTCGTAGCATTATTACGTTGATGTATTAATGTGAATATTTTTCAAGATGAGTAATACATGTATCTTCTTATAGGTTGTTATATGGAGGTTGTTGTACTGTTATTAATTAGACTAATAATGTCAGACTTAATTTTTTGTTATACAACATTTGGTGAAAGACATGGTTGTTACATTCACATATGTTTGTTTTTTACTCTAGAATGTTTCCAGTGTTGATTTAAACCAAGACACAAGACCCCTCACTAATACAGGTGACTCTCAAGATGAAAGGAAATACATATATGAAAAGTAGTGTAGTATTAGGATTTAACTAAGCTTGTATATGGACAATGCTGGCCCACCCTTTCTGTTTAGGTGGGGGAGCTTTGTTTCCAACACCAGCCGAATTGCCTAGTGTAAGGAAATTTGTAATTTTTGTTTGTTTTAATTTTTGTTGCATAGCACATCGAGATGAGTTGTCGAGGGCCAGGATCTTTTCCTTTTTTTTTCTTCATTTTGTTGGTAATTTTTTTCTTATTGTTGATTTCACATGATTTATAATATAGACATAAGATTTTAGCTAAGTGCATGGTAGCCTTACAGAGCCTCACATTTTATCTTACCTTTTCACCAGCAGAAATTTTGAAAACAGCACATGCACATTATGTTCATTAAATAAATAACAACCATAAAGTTATTTTATTAGGAAACATTAATCAAAACCTGTTTCAATAAGCTGAGGTTATAGATGAAGATATAGAGGGGAAAAGGGCTACCAGTGCCTTTGTTTGGGAAGTATCACATCCAAATGCTCATTTCTGACAACTCTCTCATTTTACCATGACATGTGAACCAAATATTGACCTGTACTACAAATATTTTTTTTTGTTTAAAGAATGGATTTTTTAAAAATATTTTTTAAGTGTGAAATATGTTAAAAGTGCAGAATGTTAGTTTCTTTTATTTTCATTGACAGTTTTGTTGAAATCTTAATGACTTAATTTATTTGAAGGTGCTTTAACCAAGAGAAGATTATTGTGTGGAATTTTACAAAAGTAGAATTCCAATGCATTTTTATGTATGGTATTCTTGAATAACAACTAAACAATAAGTAGAATAATAATTTCTTGCATGAAGTCAGTTATAAACATTCTGTAGCCATTGCTAATTCAGTGATGGATACCTGTATGTGCTAAAGATTTGGTTGCAGTTATCACTGGGTTTGCATTCCCTTCTGAAAAAGCATTTATGTTTAACTGATCTTTCTTTATTAGTAGTTTCATCATGTGATGCATAGAATTTCCTTGGGACACTGCAGATATAGCTAATAAACAACAATTAAAAACTGTTAGAGCATACAGCTTTTTGTGCTCACTTGCCATTGTAGATCATTCAAAGTCTTATATATAGATGAAAGAGGATTTCAGATTTCCTGATAATGTATGCTGTTATAATGTATGGTGATGGTGTGTGTTAAAGATCATCAGTCATTACTGGTATGCATTTTTTCTGTGAAAGTTGGGATAATATTCATG
>NC_061830.1:28375645-28383145 GCF_019202785.1 Penaeus chinensis | reverse complement strand
GTAGTAGTAGTAGGAGGAGGAGTAGTAGTAGTAGGAGTAGTAGTAGGAGGAGGAGTAGTAGGAGGAGGAGGAGGAGGAGGAGGAGGAGGAGGAGGAGGAGGAGGAGGACGAGGAGGAGGAGTAGTAGTAGGATGAGGATGAGGACGAGGAGTAGTAGGATGAGGATGAGGACGAGGAGTAGTAGGAGTAGGAGTAGTAGTAGTAGTAGTAGGAGTAGTAGTAGTAGGAGTAGTAGTAGTAGGAGTAGTAGTAGGAGTAGTAGTAGTAGGAGTAGTAGTAGTAGGAGTAGTAGGAGTAGTAGTAGTAGGAGTAGTAGTAGGAGTAGGAGTAGTAGTAGTAGGAGTAGTAGTAGGAGTAGTAGTAGTAGGAGTAGTAGTAGGAGTAGTAGGAGTAGTAGGAGTAGTAGTAGTAGTAGTAGTAGTAGGAGTAGTAGGAGTAGTAGTAGTAGTAGTAGTAGTAGTAGTAGTAGTAGTAGGAGTAGTAGGAGTAGTAGGAGTAGTAGTAGGAGTAGTAGTAGGAGTAGTAGTAGGAGTAGTAGTAGGAGTAGTAGTAGGAGTAGTAGTAGTAGTAGTAGTAGTAGTAGTAGTAGTAGTAGTAGTAGTAGTAGTAGTAGTAGTAGTAGTAGTAGTAGTAGTAATGACAACAACAATAATAGTAGTACTGTGCATTTTTGATGGGTTTCCCTTGTTTCTAGTATTTTCTACTTAATGTGGATCTTATATACATCGACCACAATTACACAAATGCATAGAAGAAAAGGAGGTAACTTAAGCAGGTGCTTGGTCAAATACTGAATATTATACAGATAATTCTCATATATGCATAATGGAAACAAATACAATTTCAGCACCATTATGCAACCAATTTGTGGTAGAATTGGAAGGATATGTATTGAAGAAAACACAAGTTATTACTGCTGCATCATTGTTTCTTTTCTGAATAAAAAATTGAATCATAAATAAGGTAGGCACTGGTATTAGGTGCTAAAATAAAATGCAGACACAGAGAGAGATATCAGTCTATGGTCGGAATTTTCCGTAGAATCATTAAGATGTTTTTAATGTAGTGGAATTTGTTAAGCACTAGCTGCTAAGCTATGTTAGATTTCCTTTCTTAGTATTTATTTAGGTTAGGCTGACTCTGGATATATAATCACTGTAGGCAACTTATGTCACATCATTTAAATTTCTAATTATCAATTTATCAATGGCAATGAAGCAGCAACCTGTATCATCAAATATCACCAAATAAAATAAAGAAAAAATGCAATAATCCCACTGGGTTTTAGTTTAGCACTAGTAGAATGAAAAACAAATGGATCAGTGTAAAACAGCACAGTTAACTAAGGCATTTTGTTTGCAATAGCTCCTGGAAAATAGTATTACAAAACACATGATTTCAACATAATTTCAAAACTTTATACTTCAGAATACTGATATGCAGATAGAAAAATAATAACAACAACAAATGCACACTGTATATATTTGAGCTTTTGCAATTCAATTTGGCATTCATTCAAGTTCTTTTATGTACTTTACTTTATGTATCATAAATATGCATATAAATAAAAGGATTTGGTCTGCTTTATCTTAAAAGGACGTGTTACTAATAAATATCTGAGGAGTAAAGAGAATTGTTTGATTTCCATGAGATTTCTTCATGCTTTGAATTTTTTGGGTAAACTCTCTTTAATGGAAGCCCCAATGATGATAACTTTTCAGACCTATCTATCTGATGTGTGAAATATTGCTGGGAAAATATAGTTTCTTGCAAACACAACACAGAAATAAAGTACAAGCTTGCACATTGGAAGTGATCAGTTAGCCATGATTTACCTTTACTAACATGTACAAGTGTGTTGTTATTTGGACAACCCACACAGTGTTCATGTAAAACTAAGCATTTGCAAAAAACATTCATACATTCAAATTTGTAAAACTTTTTTTTTTTCAACTCTCAATAAGTGAGCATCAAATATTGGTAGATGCACCTAGCTGTATATAAGGAGGCATTTAAAAACTATAATAACAGACAAGCAAGATAGGATACCTAAAAATAACAAGCAAAAATTAGGTGCAAGAAATGTGCTTATAGAAGTGTCAACAAAAGTGGAGTGTAGAGATGGGCCTAACCCATATAAGTTGACCGTATGTGTCAGGTAAAGTAGTGAAAAAAAAAATATATATATACACATATATATACATATACATATACATATATATATATATACATATATATACATATATATATACATATATATATACATATACATATACATATACATACATATATATACATAAACATATACATACATATATATACATATACTTACATATATATACATATACATATATATACATATACATATATATATACATATACATATATATGCATATATATACATATACATATACATATACATATATATATACATATATACATACACATATACACACACACACACACACACACACACACACACACACATATATATATACATATATAATAGAATTTGATTTTATAACTTGACTGAATGAGAGAAAATAATTTGATACTTTAAAACTGTGTATGCGCAGTAGGGTGTAGGGTGTTTGGTTGGTAATATACAGTATGTGTCCACTTATTGATTCTTCTACATTTGGTATATATGTATACATACATATATACATGAATAAAGTAATATATACACAACTGTTAACTGCATGTACACAAGCATTCCTGCAAGCACCAGGTAGACATTCTTTATTTAAAAGAACAAAGCAACACATGCACATGTTAGAAAGGTCAGAAGGTGAACATCAATACTTCAAAATAAAATTTCCTTTTCAATCATACATACTTTACTTTTATGTAAAAGTTGTCATCCAACAGATAGAGAGTGAGTGAGACAGAGAGAGGGAGAAAAAAATAAATACATTAAAATACAAATGAAAATCACAGATACACAAAGAATATTTACTTTTTGATAATATTTCTAACATCTTAACCTAAACATTTTCTGCATGTCATCATAACCATTAAAATCTACTACAGTTACTCTCAATTTAATATGTAATTTTTCCTCTCCTTTTTACCCATTTCCTGGTATAAATCAATCATACATGATATAAATAAAAATATATTGCCTAAATCAATTTATCTAACTAATGGGTCACTAGTATCTGCCTAACTCCCCTAGCAAACTGATAAGCATTTAGGAATACCCAGTTTTAGAGTACAAAACATCATAAAACAATGTACATCAAACTGACATCATCCATGTAGCAACAAATAAAAAGGGGCTTGTACAAAGACATTATCCATCTGGTTGTGACGGATCAAACATGGAGATAGTGTCAGGCCTCCAGTAAATACCCGATCCATGGTATACTAGAGTCCACACGTAAGGGATGAAAAACTCCTCTGGCTCACTCTCTTCGACATACTTGAATTTGAGCTCTGGGAACTTCTTAAGGCGGTCTTTGGGCAGGTGGAGAACACCTTGCTGGATGACTTCCTGAAGGGGAAACAGAGATTGCAAAAATAGACAGTGATTGTAGTTACAGATCTTTTACAAGAAGAATGGAGGAGGAAGAAGGAAGAGGAGAAAGGGAATAGAAGGTGAAGGACAAGGAGAAGAATGGGAGTAGAAGTTGAGGGAGAAAGGGAGGAAGAGGAAGAGCAGCAGCAGCAATTGATAATGATAATATACTATAAATATAAGGACAAATAGAAAGGCATAATCATAAATGCAAACACAACATACCTGAACATCCTGGACTCCTGGATCACGCTTGGTTGTCTCCAAGCGGCCCATGAGGTACGCTAATACAACATCAATATTCTGTGTCACATCCTGGAAATTGGGGTGTGTGGAGAAAGGCTGGAAGAGATGTCGTTTGTACAGGAGAGTATAGACCAGGTTGTGGTTGTGAGAGAGCTGGTGAGTTAGCACCGAGTTCAGGATCTCCAGCACCATTCTCAGCACCTCCTCCAATACACTCACATCACTCAGCTGCAGAGTCAGAAACATGTGTTACTGCCAATTCATAAATTGCACAAAGTTCTAATCCAAACTCATATTCAAGTGGCTTATATGTATCTCAATAGAGAACTATCAATCATCTACAATTTATTGTTCAACTAATAAGCCACAGAAACTAATCTTATTTAACACTCTTACTGATTACAATTCTCTTCCGTTTGCAAATAAAGTTTGACGTTAAAAAAAAAAAAGCAATAAAAGCAAGAGCAGATATACAGAAAAAAGACAAGAGAAAATATGCAAAGACTGTATGAAAGCAATAAATTTAAATAGAACACTTGTGACTCCCAGTCTCTAATTGCAAAATTCTACAGTTTTCATACTTACTGCATCTGGCATATCACTGTCTGCCTCATCAAGAAGATCTTCTGTGTGCTTGAGAGACTCACAAAGCCGAGCATGTCTCTTTGCTAAAGTTTCAAAAAGACTGACCAAACGCTGGCAAACATAAGGGTGGAGAGACCGAAACTGGCTTGACATATTAGCAAGGGCAGCTAGGCAATTTGTATGTAGATACTTGTCCTGAAATTTTTGAAAATGTTAAATTATGATTAAAGACATGTGGATGCCAATAAAATTCTTCTTCTTATGTAACTTTTACAACAGCTTATCTCAATCAAGTTCATACTATTAGGTATCCTGATTGGAAATTACAAAACTATTTTTATTCATTTTCAACAAAAGTTTACAAGAATGAACAAGTAAATTATAGTGACATATTTTTATTGATCACTTAATGAAACAAATAATTACTCATAAAATAATATCCTTCAGCAACACGGGAGTGTAAATCTAACAAAAGTCAGCAATAATTTTTACATACTTACATACAAACACATTACAAAGGGAATGATATTAAACTTTAAGCCCATACCTAAATATATTATTTTAAATACGAGCAATTCAAACTTCAAGCATGGGAATAAATTGAAAAAAATATTTAAATATATCATAGAAGGCAAAGCACTGAAATCAAGGTACAACACTCCCCAAGGAAGTGAAGAACATGTTATCACTCTGGGATAACTGCTTAAACTTCCCAATTAAGATATATGTGTAATCAAAGTATCTTAACCCATTGACTAAGACTGTTTAATAGTGCGCCAAAAAGTATGAAACACAGCTCAGAGCTCTGTGAAAGTGTTTAAAGGAAAATTAGACAATTTGTTGTATTCAGTACCAGATGAGCCACAAACAAGTTGAACTGAAAGAACAAGGGCTAAATCAATTTCTATCCCACATCTATTCCAGTTCTTACTAGCTGAGAGATGGATGACCTAGAATGAGTCACTAATAGACTTGTTTAACCCCTTGGATCTGGGTGCCTTTCTGCCCACAAGTGACCAAAAATCCAGGCATTAGGCTTACTTGAGTGGTGGCTCTCCTGGTTGTGTGGCTTGTAGGCATGGCCTACACAAATGGTGTACAGTGTCAAGACCCCTTTGCCTCCCCTTTTGCAAAGTTGTTATAATTTTTTCTGCATAGGCATTTTTACTTTTTTGCCATTTTCCAATGTCTATATTTGTCATTTGGTTGAATGAATGTTGAATGAAAATAGTAATAGGCTGCTTCCCTTGCACAGACTCCATATCATCTCTCTAAGTAGTGGGTAAGCAATAACAATGCACTAATAATACCAATTGGTAACATTTTGTAATTTGTGTAATTGATTTTAGATTTTTGTAATATTCAATTTCTTGTAAGACAGCCTGTGTCACCAGTCACGGAAACAGTATCCTCCCAGGTGCTGGTGCTCTTCCAGGCATAGGTCATGGATCTTTTACTGATGGCAACAATCCAAGAGCCCCTCCCTTCCAAATGCCCACTGAGTGTAATCACCCTCCAAGAGCTTTATACTCTCATCTCATGGCGTCATTCCCAAAACCCCAGCCTTCAGCTGAAATTTTCCATGGTGGCATGTTTCCTGTCACCCTGGGCCTCAACAAATTTTTTCATGACATGATGGTCACATCACCTAGATCCAAGTGGTTAAACTTATACTACATAACACCAAGTAACAAATAACATACCCTCATTTTCGTCATGTTATATGTTATGGTTCTGATGACCACTAGAATAAGAAGGCCACCCAGTGATATGTCACTGATCAGTCTTTCTGTGTACCAGGTGATATTCTTTAAGGGCTGAAAAAATATACAAATTAAAAAAATATTTATACATATATAAAATGAACACTTATATCTATATCAAGAGCAAGGAAATTTTTGATAAGCAGAATTATAATGGCTGCCAAATCATAAGAATTATCTCAACCTCGTTTTCCTGCTTTCTTTATTGTTTGTTTGTTTTCAATATTTTACTATATTAATTTAATCAACAACAAGAATCAAATACTTGACTGTTACAGTCATATGCAAGTCTAAATATATTCTTAAAACAGCAGACTCGTTGAATGTTCCCATTATTGCAGTCAGTAAATATTCATCTTAAAGACGAATCATACTCACAATATCATGTATTGTCTTGTTAAAGGAATCATCTTCTGACAGAATGAGCAGGATGATGAGAGACATGTATATGTGATGTGAGGTGCTGTCTGGGGCATGGTAGAGGGTATGCAAGATGGGAAGGACCAGGCTTTCCATGTCTGTTCTAGCCAGGACATAAGTGCGGAAGTCATCGTTCTTGTGAAGGAGGAGGTAGAGCAGCAGTGTGGTCTGGTCATCATGGAGGTGGGAATAAAGGGTCTTGTACAGAGTTGCAAATTCTAGCTTGAATGTTGCAACTGCCTGAGTTGGAGTGCTCTCAGCTGGATCTGTCAGGAAATGTTATTAGTGCTTACCATAATGGCTAATGGTTAATGCTTTAAAACAAATAAATGTTCCAAACATCAAAGGTCATATATCACTATGATAAATTATTATGGTGAAAGGGGTTAAAAGAATTCTTTATTAGAACAAAATGTCTTAAATTTCAACAGTCATGGTATTATTAGATAGTGTGGTAGTGCTCACCATAAAACAATTCTTAGGTTAACATTTGTTCTTTCAAAAGGCTTATATTAAGATGTGTTTTAGATAATTCATTAATTTATTTGTATCAATTCATTATACTATACATTCCTTATTAACAAACTGTTTTGCAAATGCCTTTGAGTAACAGGATTCCCTGAGGATTCTTATTTTTTTCTCAATAAACTTTGAATACACATACCATGGAAATTCTGTGCATGTAACAATGCCTGGCGATATGGATTTCTGATATTTCTATCAGCTGTACAGTGGTTGGCTAACACTAAGAGTAGTAACACACTTTGTGAAGCCAGCGGAGATTCTGGGCCCTTTTTGGTTGTGTCTTCTCCACTTCCAGCTAACCCCATTGTCAGTACATTCCACAGCCCTGCTGCAAAGACAAGCCATATTTCTTATCATCAACACATGATACTGACAATTAACTTTTACAATATTCCCCTAATATCATCTTTACACACTGTAGCATACACAGCTTTAAATATA
>NC_061830.1:28368145-28370645 GCF_019202785.1 Penaeus chinensis | reverse complement strand
TATTGTATTGATATTGAGTGATTGGGTGACCATGAGAGAGAGAAGCAAAGTCAGAGAGAGTGAGGTGGGGTCAAAGAGAGAAAGAGTGTGAGAGAGAGAGAGAGATGCAGGGTCCCACAACAGTCATAGGTGACAGAGCTCCTACCGAAGCTCAATTATCTTGTGTTACAGATGCTCTTTAATTACAGGATCACTACCAATCCTGTATCATCAATGTGTGAATCCTGCAATTACAACAGAATAGTGACCCATCACATCAATGTGCATATCCTGTAACTACAGCAGAATATCTGCCATTTGATATGTTGTTAGACTGGCTAACCAACTATCTATCAATGACTGTCAATCATATCTCTTCCTTATCCCCAAACTACTGTATGGTTCATTCCATAAGAAGCAAACTATCCATCACAGTAAACACTCGTCAAGAACTATTACCACTGCCATCTTTCTAGTGCTGCACTTCTTTCTTTTCTTTAGTTCCTCTCCCCTTCTCTTACTCAGTCTGACCCAGCCTCTGAAGGAACTGAAGTGAAGTAAGGCCATCTGACCTCCCTTTGCATAACAGACCTTCCCCCCTCGCCCTTGTCTGAGAAGAACCTCATTATCATCCATGCCATTTCACCAACCTGCCTTGGACAATGTCAACATCCAATCTTTCACCAGCCTTTTTTCAATGCCCATGCTTAGCCACTGCTATCTCCTTTTGAAGATCATTATTGATTTATTCATATTACAAGAGGATGATCTGGAGGATTGAGAGACCTAGTGGACACCCTGGCTACAGACCAACACTCTGGTATACTGTCTGTGGAAAGAAAGCCATAATACAGATACAAAGTGTTCTGTGGACAACTGCCAGAATTTGTCACACCAGATGACTTGGAGCAAAATACAGCTGTGAGACCTGTGTGGAATTTATTTATGAAGAAGAGCAATAACCCTATGCCCCTATGCCTCCTTGTGCAGAGGATGAGGATGATTTCACAAGCCTATCTAATTATCAATTTGAGGGCTTGGTAAGGAACCTGTGCATAAAGCTTGACTCAAAAAAGTAAGAAAAGAAAAAGAAAGAAAAAGTAGAACATATTTAAAAAACATTGTTGACAATCTTCCAGAGCAACGTAATGAATTGGCGGAAGCACTTGCCATAATCGACACTTTTGTGGTCACTCTGGGAAGTACTAAGGAAGTTCAGCAGCATTCCATTGCTGTACAGCTCATTATACCAAGGCTGACAAGGACTGGGAGAAACAGGTAGAGTACAGTGATGATGCTTACATTTGGTGGGCAGCACAATAGACTACAAGAATGAAGCCTACTGAACAACCACAAAGGCTACCTTCACAACAGAAGATAAGTCAAAATCCTTGTCAACTAAAGTAAGACAAAACTTAGTACAATTTGGGTGGGAGGGCACATCAAGCTTCCCTGCACAAAGTACAGGTGGAAAATACCCACAGAAAGAGCACCATATATATCACTAAGTCTCACATTGTCAATGCCAGGGACACACTCATAATCAGTGTGGTGGCAAAGGTTGCTATCACACTGCACAACACTGCTAAGAGTGGCTGGCTGATCAGAGAGAGCAAAATCTAATTGAAGCTATCAGGCAAAATGGTCAGAAGAAAACCCCATCACTTTAGAGTTCAGTTGCAGCATCCCATCTTTTCTCAGCATCATGTCCCAGTGCCACACCACACTGTTATATCCACTACCCTACCAACATTACCAAAATCCATATAACCACTATGCCAACCAACAGTTGTCTCACCTACAAACAGTTCTCTCAGGAAAGGAGAATAGTATCTACCAACGTGGGAGAAATGACCCACCAATTTGTTCTCAAAACTAAGGCAGACATTGTGTTTGTACCTTCCTAGATGACAGAGTGCCAATAAACTATGCCAGGATCCCAGGATACTCATTTTGCAATTAGAAAGATCAGTCTACTCTAGGAGGTGGAGTGGCATTGTCACAAATTAGCCATATATGTTCAGATTTTTTATTTTACTCTACCAGAGGAAATAGAAATGATCTTGTGGAAACTGATAGATGGACAGGAATCGGCATACTCTGCGGTGGTTCCTACTGCCCACAAGCCCAAGGCAATTCATTAACAATTTAGTTGATCTGTTGATGCAAAAGAAGTGTGAAAGTTTGGTGACAATTGGTGACTAAAACCAACATGGCAATCATGCAACCTATGATAACATGTTGGTAGTACATGATCTCAGAAATCATCTTAATTTTGCCACACAGCTCAGGCTCATCCCTAGACCTAGTGGTAACATATCACTCTTATTATAGGGTGAGATGTACTCCATCAGGTTTTGTGGATTCGTCAGACCATGTCGCAATACTAACTAAAAGTGACCAAAAGAGACCTCCACAATGTGGAGGTGGAAGGCAGCAAACTGGGTTCAGATCAGAAAGGACATCCTACACTGGCCTTGGTTTAAAGTGTTACAAGGCAATGTTGATGATCAAGTAGAGA
>NC_061830.1:28355645-28360645 GCF_019202785.1 Penaeus chinensis | reverse complement strand
CACTGTTCAGCACACATCAAATGACATTCTTATTTTCATTTTGTGGTGGAAGGTTATTTAGGAAAACTGTACCAATATTCCAATCTCTTCCTCTTTCTAAATATCAACTTAGATTCTCAGGAGTTTGATAGTTGCGTCTGTCTCCACTTTTTCAACATGCTCAAACAACGTCTCATGGTCAAGACACAAGTTTAACCAATAACTAAACCACATTATCCTTCCCACCCCCCCAGGAAAACGTCAACGTCAAGCTGCCTGTCCTCCTCCACGACTGGAACAAGAACGTCAGAGATATATTCCGAAAAAAGTTTAGGAAACCCTCTCTCTCCCAAAGAGAGAATCCCGTCCCCTGTCTATCTGTTACATGGAAACCCACGAAACGCTGGCAAACGAAAATAAATACAAGAAATAAGAGAGACGGGTATCCTACTAACCCTCACAGATCCATTGTAAACACGTCGACTGCTTGTGACGTCATCAGTCGACAGGCTATTAAAGATTATTAATATAAAACTGCATTCTTAGATCTATGAACTTTCTTTGAGGTTTATACATGCAACTAAAATTAAGACGGATAATTTGCTATTTTTTTAAAAATTACTTCCCTCTTTCGTAATGCCACATCCGGTTTCTTTTTGATATGTACCGAAAAATTAAAAGAAAAAAAAATCCTCGGAAAATTAATGACACTTACAAGTAACAGAAAAAAAGCCACGGAACCCACGGATTTTCCTCAATAATTCTGAATACTTCCCCTAATTTAATATAAATGGAGTTTAAAAGGTAAAAAGCCGAAGTTGTCCAAGCAAGGCTGCTTCACCGGCTCTCTGTGGCGTGGAGGACAAAGGCTTCTTCTCCCTTCCTTTTTCCCCTTTTTTCTCCGGATATACTGGACTGAAGTGGATCGCGAGTGGATTCTGACACAGAGTTTCTCTATGAGGAGAGGGAGAGAGAAAGAGGAAGAAGGAGAGAGGAAATTAGATAAAAGAGAGCTAAAAAGGGTGGAAGGAAGGAAAGAGAGTAAGGTTGTTCATTGATGTGTGTGTGAATCTCGCTGGATAAATGTCAGAATTGCAGGCTGCCAATTCACAGCCTCCGTGTAAACGTCCAAGACTAGAGCCAGCTGTCAACGGAAGCACGGTAAGCCAAAAAATCAGTAGTAAATAAGGAATGTGAGACAGGAAGTAAAAGATGTTTGGAAATCCGGGTGTTTGCGGCGGGGAGGCATGAGGTTCCTCCCTCCCTCACAAAGAGCGTGGGTCCCATTTCGGGGGATTCGCCCTCCTTTAGCAGTTTGGGTTGGGGGTTTTGACGTGGGCGTGTTTCATAGCCTTTAGGTCTTGGTGTTCTGTGGAATAGAGGAAGGCAGTAGCCTTTTTAGGAGAGAAAATTAGATGGTGTTTGAAGGCGGGACGCAGCAGGAAGGGCATGCTGTTGCAAGGCGTTGCTCGCAGCCACGCCGCTGGGCTGGGATTTTGCTCGTTGTTTTGGGTGCTGGAGTCCTGGGGGACATTAGTTTTTAATTGTAATTTGTACATGGTAGTGTGCAACTAGTGTGCATTATGTTTAGGCAAAGGAGTAATTACTGTGTGTTTGTATGGTTGGCTGCATAATTCGTTTGTAGTGGAGGCAGTAGAAATGACTGTTTTCTTGTTTGAGGGGTTCGGTCACTTCGTAAACAGTTACCAAAACTCGTTTATATAGTTTGCTTGATATAACAACAAATTCATGCAAGTTACTGTGTGCATAATTGAAACAAGGAATAATAATCACAAGGTTGGAAGTCTGTGTGAAACCAAAATATTTCCATTTTTTTTGTAAATGTTTACATCACTGAAAATATGATGCCACTGCAGACATCTGTCTTAGACTAACAAATCTTCATCTATATTTTAGCAAGAGTGAACTTATAAATCTGTAACAGAAAACCAGTCCAAACATCATTATTAGAATGAATGTTGGTTATTTGTTGGCCCTTGTTAGGGTACCAAACAGCTGGGAAAGGATATATTCATTTAGGATATAGATGTTTTACGGTTGAATAATTGATTTTAATTACACATCATGTTGTTAGTTCCAGTTTGATAATGTTTAAGAACATGTAAAACAACACAATTTGATATAAAGGTCCTCTGATCTATGTACACAAAATAAACTTGACCCTATATATCAAAAGTCTCTGGATCAGGGCTTTACTCAATTTGTTTACTTGAAGGAAAGCCAAACAAGTTTGAATTCTTATATCATAACCAAAATACTTTCCCTGATGATAAAGAATGGAGTCGTCATTTGCTGCATTTGATAATGAAGGGAATAGTAAAATCACACAAGATGTTCCCATAATGATAGTGTTTATATTTTGTATATGTCTCTAAGCCTGACATTAGAAGTAGGGACTAAATCTCCACAATTACTGCACTTGTCAACTGTTATTTGTTTGCTATAGAAGCATATAAATATCTATAAAATTACAGCTGTATTGCGGATCTATACATAAAGATGAGGAAAATGAGGAGAGTGAGACAACCACATAGCCAGTGACGGGCTGTCAGAAAGGGAGAGGTTGTAAGAGTAAGATAAACAGCTAGGTTAGTATTACAAGCCTTTTCAAACTTTTATTGGTTGATCACGAGGAAATGGAATTTTAGTAAACAAACATGGGATTGTACTAAAATGGAAGAACCATTTCTATAATAAGAATTTAAAGCACAAAGACATTATTGTTACAATTTTAAAAGAAAGTTACCTTAATTTGGAAAATAAATTCCTTTTTAGCTTATCTGCTGTCTTTGTAAACAGACTGTGTAACTCAAGTATGGCACTGAGGAAAGTAGTACAAATTGTGGTACTATCTATCATTACGAAACATATAAGTGTATTTTCACATAGTTTTATCATACTGTCTGCAAATTATATAAAATACCATTATAGTTAATTGAGTTGACTAACTCCTTTGTTATCTATTCACATTTTACACACTGTAATTTGGTGTGAGGTCTTTGGCACAATGATCCATGATTCACCAATGCTATTGGATAAAGAAGACATGTCATCATTGTTGTGCATGGTATTCAAACTTGTGTAGAGATTGTAATGAACCAGATAAAACATTTTGTCACTGGTATGATCTGTCACATAAAAAATGTTGGGATAAAATGGAAACATTGAATTTGCATAGCACCATAGATTCATTTTAAAAACTTGGAGTACCAAAGTGCAAGCAACAGGGCATATTTGACATTAAACAGCATGTCTATACTATTTTCTTTGTGTGGTATCAGAGCTTCATCCAACTTTTTTATAAATTAGGTAATAATTTATTCTTATTTTTGTTGAAAAGAATGACCACTCTGGCTAGGGAAATATGGTGGTCAAGAGGGGGGGGTCACTGTAATTATAGAGGTGTCTGGGGACAGAGCCCCTGGTTAGGGAAACATGGTGAGCATAAGGGGTATTTGGAAGTTTTTTTGGTCATTTTGGCTCCTCTTCATCTAAAGATTGTTTTCTTAATAATTTTAAAATCTGTATAGGGAACGTGTGTGCACCCCCCTACCCTCCAACCTCCCCAAAAAATTGCCCCCCCCCCCCCAAGATTATAAGGGATAGGGTGAAAAATATAGGGAAAAATGAAAATTCCAGTTCCTCTAGAATTACTAATTTTTTTTGTAGGTGGCTATCCACTTGTATAACCATCTGTCTGCAGCAGAATTCACAAAAAAAAAAAAAAAACTACGATGGACATTTCAAAAACCCACAGATGATAGGCTAAATTGTATCTTTCTCAGAATCATTATTCGTTAAAACAGACTAGAGACTCGTGACTCGTGTGATAGTACCCTTGTCAAATGTCTTGTAACCACTTAAAATTTTAAAAAATAAATAGAAAAATAAATGTAGCAGTAATAGCATTAGCAGCAATCCTCCTAACTTGTTCAAAAAAAAAAATAATAAAAAAAAAAAAAATGCTCGTCTCAGGTTTCGCCAAGAAAATTTTTTGATGACAGGCATTTGAAAAGCTCAATAATAGATCCCAGAATATATATACAGGTGATTCCTGTTATTAACCATTTAATGCTTATGGATGCATCGTTATTCACATTTCAGTCTTTTGTTGTTAGGGTTCCAAAAATGTAAACCTATTTCAGCTAACACACAATAATATAAGAAATATAAAATGTAGGAAGATACAATATGAAAGGATTTAAAGATCAGATTAGAACATAAATTCTATGATGCATAAAAATCTAAAATTTGTGCCCACAACTATAGTATGTGCTAATTATAGTATGCTTAATTTGAAAACGCTGAAAAAAGCACTGATAACACATTATGTGTGTCATTCTGTAAATAATATCCCATGGGTAATTAAGTGTTCCCTTCCACTTTTCTAGTGAATGTGTCTTTTGGGGACATACTCACGTACACAGATAATTCTTGGAAATTGTTTGTTTAGCCGTTAAAAAAAACAACAGAATTACAGTTTTACGTAGCATTCTACAGTATCATAGATAAATGGTCAACTATACACACACTCAGAACTCAAAGATTTTTAAAGCAAAAAAGAAGAAAAGCTAGAGAGAAGCAGATTACTCTTCATTCTTTTTCTTATTTTTTATGTTGATGATGCCATTTCAAACATTGAATGTCTGACAATCCAAGGCCATTTACCTCAATCACACCTAATTCCTTCACAAGAAATGTTGTCTGAAATGGAGATGACAAGGCTAATGTAAAAGGTTGTAGTCCTCTCCCATCCACCAATGCAGTGTTCATAATCTGGAACATTTGTTTTATTAAGCCATTGGCCACCCCCCAGAACTTGTGTACATTTTTTTTCCTGTTGACTTCTGTTTAATAGAAATATACACGTTACTGTGTTTAGTATTAGTTTATGAAAAATTCTTATAGATAATATGGTTAAGCAAAAAAATAGATACAAAAAGTCTCATTCCTCATTACACCTTTTTATATTGTAATCATATGGTATATTGTGTATTGCT
>NC_061830.1:28348145-28350645 GCF_019202785.1 Penaeus chinensis | reverse complement strand
CACCATAGTGTTCTAGTGGTGTTTGGCCTACAAGCCACACACCTGCTAGTCGCTGCTCAAGTAAGCCCTAATACCTGAATTTTGAGTCAAGTGTAGGCAGTAAAGCATCTAGATCCAACAGGCAAATTTTCAGACTGATAATTGGGTACAAAGGACCCATTTTTGTTTTTCTAGGAATACACAGTATAAATTCAGATAATTTTGTGCATTTAGTTTAGTATGAACCAAAGTGCTAGTTAACTTAATTTATATTTCAATGCTTTTTCCAAGTTCAACCATATGAATAACTTATAATTTGAGATCAGTCAATATTTTGGGGGCTTTAGCATGTAATGAAGAGGATTTTTTTTTTTTTTTCTTTTTAATTACCAAGTTTGCCCTCTCCAATCCCTTGCTCATTGTCGTAGGGGGGATTAGAAGATGGGGACTGAGGCCCAATGTATGGGATCACCCCTACTTTAGTCCTTGCCTCAACTAATTTTTCATGGTCTTTTCTTCTCCTTTCATTTACCATTTCTTCATCCCTATGTTCTGTCCACTTATCTGAATCATTAACTCATTTGCCCCGGATTTATGTTCTGTCCCCTGTAGTTTTGGGGGAATTTTGTTACATACAGATGTCTCCACATGTGCTCAGCCGGCAAGGAGTCTATCAGTAGGCCCTAGTTACTGATCCTGATTTCCCCATTCCTTGAATTGGCAGGAAAATTAATATTATTGCTATTGATACTGTCATTATTGTTATTGATGTTATGATTATTAATTTGTCATTAAAATATTTTAAACAATGAAATGATACAAAAGACCCTTTCTTAAAGTGAAAGAAAAGGGTAAACAGTTGAGATAGGTAGTTTGTAATAACTGGCTATTTGGTGATTAAGAACTTGTAGAGCCATCTATGTGTAAATACATTAAATAAACGTGTATTGCAGTGGGCATGGCATGTATTTTTGCCACATGGGGCGAATGGGTTAACTCATTTTTGCCCTTTTTGCCACAATACTTTAGTCCTTCCTCTTCTAACAACTTATACTATACCCCATCAGCTCCTCCTCTCTACCCTTTTTACTACCATACTACCCTCTAGTATTGTTCAGCCTGTAATTTTACCCTAATCATTAACTACTATTTAACCCTTTTCGCTACTATACTTTACCATAGCACCATATGATCATTGTCATATAGGACTTCCTTACCTGGGTCTTTGCCCCCAATCCTCACGCTATCGCTATATTTTGAATACGCTGCTAATGACCTTAAATGTTGACACGGCAGAAGATTTTCAATAAATAAATACCAAGTTAGCTTGAAGTTTTCAAGCTGTACATATATATTTACACGATACATGCACTTTTTCCCTTGAATACACCTATGTCATGCCACATTCTCATAAAAGCCATTTTTGCTAATTCACTCAAACTATTAGATTGGTTGGGGAAAAACAAAAAAAAATGCACTATCAAGAACCAGAAGAGACAGTAATGCATATGTATCCTCATTCAACTACCACCAAGGGATTAAGACTTCTGTATCACATACCACGTAAACTTAAACCCAATGTGTTAGGTACATTTGCTGTCCTCTCTGGCTTTGTTTTATTTAGTCACAAGCACATAGTCATCAGAGTCTGTTATTAGGCCTGTGAATGAGTGTGAGTGTTTATATTATGATATACTATACAGTAAAGTAGATGTGCATGATACATGCATATACAAGTTTATATATACATGTTCAGTAGGTGTTCAGTATTGATGTTCCAGTGTAGTCACAGAGCACCTACACTTGCCCTGTTAAACATGTAATGTTGTCAAGATAGATGGGGTTATTGCTGTTTTCTCCTTGCATGTTCCTGTTTGTCTATCAACATAAATCCTCCAAAGTCCACAAAATCATATTGATACAGTAGTAGAAGAGATATAAAAGAGAAAATATATCTTGGGATTAAGATTGTAGAACTTCAGGTATGCTGTTGTGGTGAATTCAAAGTTGTGGTGTTGATCCAGCATAAGTATTGTTATTTTTATTACGAGAATTGCATCTTCATTATGGATACTATATCATGAATGGCAGATTCTTCCATAGAGCTCCCTTTCCTTTGTGTAATGTGATCTATGAAAATCTGAGGTGGTTATTGCAAAGATTCATGGTTTTGGTGGTGTAAAAATTATAAGGTATAGTTTTTCATTCAGAAGAATTACATTACTTAAAGTATTTTATTTTCTTTGTCCATTGGTATTCTTGGATCTGACTTTCATCTATTTTTATTTAGATAATTTCTATTTAAAGTTGTTAATATTCAAAGTTTTGAGGTAATGGGAAGTTGGTTATATTGTTCTTTATGTAGGTATTCTGGTATTGTAATGAAACAGTTTAATCCTTTGATTAAACACATGTCAATCATGATTATAACATAGATTGCCTTAAACTGCATAGTATTGCTGACTAGAAATAAATAGCTTTTTCTAACTCCTTTGTAATACCTTGACCACTTTTCACTAAA
>NC_061830.1:28335645-28340645 GCF_019202785.1 Penaeus chinensis | reverse complement strand
ACATACATGGACACATATACATACATACATGGACACATATACATACATACATGAACACATATACATACATACATGGACACATATACATACATACATGGACACATACATACATACATGGCATACACACATACATGCATACATGTGCATACACACATACATGCATACATGTGCATACACACATACATGCATACATGTGCATACACATACATGCATACATGTGCATACACACATACATGCATACATGTGCATACACACATACATGCATACATGTGCATACACACATACATGCATACATGTGCATACACACATACATGCATACATGTGCATACACACATACATGCATACATGTGCATACACACATACATACATACATACATACATGTGCATACACACATACATACATACATACATACATACATACATGTGCATACACACATACATACATACATACATACATACATACATGTGCATACACACATACATACATACATACATACATACATACATGTGCATACACACATACATACATACATACATGTGCATACACACATACATACATGTGCATACACACATACATACATGTGCATACACACATACATACATGTGCATACACACATACATACATACATACATACATACATACATACATGTGCATACACACATACATACATACATACATGTGCATACACACATACATACATACATACATACATGTACATACACACATACATACATACATACATACATACATGTGCATACACACATACATACATACATACATACATACATGTGCATACACACATACATACATACATACATACATACATGTGCATACACACATACATACATACATACATACATACATACATGTGCATACACACATACATACATACATACATACATACATACATGTGCATACACACATACATACATACATACATACATGTGCATACACACATACATACATACATACATACATGTGCATACACACATACATACATACATACATGTGCATACACACATACATACATACTTACATACATACATGTGTTTGTTTGTATATATATAGATATATAGATATATATGTATATATAATGTGTGTGTGTGTTTGTATTAAATATATATGTACACTTACATATATACTTAGAGGCATACCCACTCACACGTACACATAAATAAACATATTAATACACACGGATACACTTACGCAGATGCACACACGGATACACTTACACAGATGCACACACGGATACACTTACACAGATGCACACACGGATACACTTACACAGATGCACACACGGATACACTTACACAGATGCACACACGGATACACTTACACAGATGCACACACGGATACACTTACACAGATGCACACACGGATACACTTACACAGATGCACACACGGATACACTTACACAGATGCACACACGGATACACTTACACAGATGCACACACGGATACACTTACACAGATGCACACACGGATACACTTACACAGATGCACACACGGATACACTTACACAGATGCACACACGGATACACTTACACAGATGCACACACGGATACACTTACACAGATGCACACACGGATACACTTACACAGATGCACACACGGATACACTTACACAGATGCACACACGGATACACTTACACAGATGCACACACGGATACACTTACACAGATGCACACACGGATACACTTACACAGATGCACACACGGATACACTTACACAGATGCATGTCACAGATGCACACACGGATACACTTACACAGATGCATGTACGCACACACGGATACACTTACACAGATGCATGTACGCACACACGGATACACTTACACAGATGCATGTACGCACACACGGATACACTTACACAGATGCATGTACGCACACACGGATACACTTACACAGATGCATGTACGCACACACGGATACACTTACACAGATGCATGTACGCACACACGGATACACTTACACAGATGCATGTACGCACACACGGATACACTTACACAGATGCATGTACGCACACACGGATACACTTACACAGATGCATGTACGCACACACGGATACACTTACACAGATGCATGTACGCACACACGGATACACTCACAAACATAGATTCACATACACACATAAATACATATAAACACACATTATCAAAATGCAGCAATGCGTACACAGGATGGACAATCGACATAATTACTTGAGACAAAATTAAGAACGTCTGTTTCAGTATCAAAAATCGCGCGATTTTTATTCCGACCATTCTTGATGCACCCGCCCTCCACTTGTCCTTTTCCTCCGTTACTTCCTCCTCTTCCCCCCTCCTCTTCCCCCTTCTTTCACATGTGGGAACGACCTCGGAGGAAGCTCTTTAACTTTTTTTTCTTTGTTCTTGTCGGGGTTTATTCGAGTAAGCAGAAGTTGCAGCTTTTCCGGAAAGAGTTGTCCCAGCTTGTGGTTGCGATGGTCTAACGTCTTTGCATTTGTGCAAGTCGTGGTGGCGTGTTTGAACTTTCTCTATCCGGTTTTCTACGTTGCAAAGTGTATCCAAGTTTGCAACAACGGGTCTGGCATGTTTAGAACGTTGCAGAATCGTTGCATATGTTTAAGTGCACTTGGTGGGGGAGGTTGCGTCATCGAAGCTAGGCGAGGTTGTCGTGCCTGCGTGCATTGACATCTCTTGGCCGTAATAGTGGTGGTGGATATGTGGAGAAACGGTGCCTAATGAGCAGCAGCCAGGTTCAAAGGATTTATTCGGTCGGTTCACACTACTAATTATCAGTTCGGTGTGTATTCATGGTCGAGGGCGGATATTGGTAGTTTTGTAGAGGAATTTTCACGCCCTTCTCCTCTTGGTCTGTGGCGTACGGCATCATATTGTGGTACGCCGGTCGAACAGATGATAATCACTGTCTGTTAAGAGGTAGGGAGGTAATATGCCTTCGTCTAGAAGACCAGCTTGTATCCAAATCTCATTGCAGCGCCGGGCAGGAGGGGAGGCCATTGGGCTGGGGAGGACCTTGCGTGGGATGATTCAGCATAAGAATGTGAGAGAGATTGGGTTTGAATTGATAGGATCCATGAGCGAGGACCTGTTCTTCGGGGATTTTCTTTCCCATGTGCATCCGGCTTCTGGCTTCCGGTTTGGGGAAGTTTTCTTTAATCTGCGTGAGAGTTTCTATTGGTTCACTTAAATGAGGTCTGCGGAAGATAAGACAGTATAGGGAGGGTGTGCATTGTCTACCATGGCAGTAGAAAACCAGTTTTTAATTCGCCACAGGATAGGGAGGCTGAAACATAATCTGTCCGTCGAATGCACTCTTTGGTCTCCCTATCTATCCAGTTTGTACCTCTATCGCTTGAGTCTATACGAGAAAAAATGTAAAAGTGGGGAGAAGCTGCTATTGATGTGGTGCGGATAATATGTTTGTCGACTGAGGTGTCGGCTATGATTCAGTGAGGACGCAATTAGTGGTCATGGTAACTTCGCCGTTGTGATGACGTCCGGCGCGTGGTGACGCGGATCGGGATTCGGGGCGGGGCGTAGGCGAGGCGGTCACGTGGTCGGTGGTGCGTCACCGAGGGCCCCCTTTTCGCTTGCGGGGACGAGCGGAGCGGCAGCGGCAGCCGGCCGGCTTGCTCTGCTCGTCCGGCCCTACGACACCTCCCTCCCCAGGGGTTGATGCTCCGGGATCTCCGTTACATCATGGTCGGGGGTCCTTGACAGGGGGTGAGGAGGCTGGTTTGCCCCCCTCCTCTTCCGCTGATAGGAAAGCACTGACTGTATACATGCGTAATGTCGCTCCTATTGTTGCCAACGTTGGGCGCAGCGGACTCGTGACCCGTTATGTCTCTTTAAGAAATTATTGAGGAAGGAATGAGGAGAGTATATATAGCTGTCATTCATGTAGAAGGCATTCATGCGTGGCCTTTGTCCATTGAGGGACACGTGGACGAGACGGGTTCCCCTGTCGAGGAGAGTGATGTCATCAGCAGCAGGCAGTGCGACGACAAAGGGTGCGTCAACAAGCTTAAACTGTTCCGGCTGAGGATGAGGTGTGACGATCGCGCCCTTGTATGTCTTGCAGTGAGGTCTTGGACAAGTGTGTGCGTGTAAGTTGTACTAGGGAGGCGCCTTTTGTGCCTCATTGTGTGTAAGTAGTCTAGTGAAAGCTGTTCCAATCGCCTTCCGCATAACGGAAGAAGATGGTTGTGGAGGCAAGTAAACCGAGTAACCTCAAACCTTCAAACGCCTTCCACATGCCTTATGATTCCCTGTCCCTCTTTCTTTGTCTCCCACGACCTCTCCCAAATATATCATTCGCCTCCTGTCGCCATGGTGTTTGTTTCGTGGTACCCCCATCACAGTACTATTTCAACATTGCTCTCCCTCTCCTATTTTCCTCACTCAATCTATCTCTCATCTCGGTTCTCTCTTCTTCCCCTTCTCTCTCCCTTTAACACATATACACACACGCGTTATTGCCGTGTTGTTACCCCTCCCCCTCCCCCTCGCCCAGTACATGCCCACAAACGACTTAAAAGTGTGGTTGGATGAGGATGGGGGGGGGGGGGGGGGATCAAGAAACACGTGCGTGAAGTTATTTTCGTCATCAGCGCGCGTGTGATACTGTGGATGAGAGTGAGTGTGTCTATAGTTAGTGAATGGAATAGAGATCATGAAAAATGGTGTGTGCATGCGCGCATTCATGCATGCATGTATTAGTAGTAATGATGTCCATTAATTGTTGCCTTCTATGTGCACAGTGATCACAAAAAGGAGGATAGGACCAGATTTATCAGTTCCCCATTGTTGCTCGAGAGGTCGATCTAGTCAGTCAGGGTATAAGTATAAGCTATCTCGAATCATTTGCGCGCGCCTTGCTTTGTGTGTTGGTACATCCTTGGATGAGCGTGTTAAAAGGCCGAAGAGTTACGTGTCAACTTGACGCTGTTATTCAGAACACCACCTAAGACGATCATTTTGGTTTGTCGACTTCA
>NC_061830.1:28325645-28330645 GCF_019202785.1 Penaeus chinensis | reverse complement strand
CCCCCACGCACGCTTCCTTCTTCCTCCCCCGGCTTCCCATTTCATGACCCTCTTCATATTCTTGAGACGCGCGACCATCAAGGAGTTGGGTGTAAGCATGCTCTCATCTCGCTGCCGGAATGCGAAATGTGGGCGATGGAGTCTGTCCGAGCTAGCGGAGCAAAACAACCGCAATATTAATGAAACTGTTGACTGCTCTTGCACCGCTAGGAACCATTTTCATTTGCTGTTAGTAGATATCGAAAACAACCTCTTGTGCAGCTTGGGATGTTGGACTTCCCAGCGACGCCATTCTGCTCTCTACCATATGTACTGCCCACATAAAAAAAAAAAACAATCTTCAACGCCTCTTTATCATCTGAACTGTTCGTGATAAATTAGTCCAGGTATAAGTGTAACATCTGCTGTTTCTGGCTCAGTCTGCCAATCAATCAATCCCTCCTCTCCCTTCACTTTCTCCTCCTTTCTATCTTTCCCTCCTTACTTTTCTTCCTCTCTATCCCCCACTGAGCATTTTCCAACATCATGCTTACCACTTACTCGCACAAATTGCACATTTAATTAGAAAACATTTAACATGTTTTCGTAGCTGAAGCCTGTTAGTTATGACCACTAAAATCATAAGAATCAGTGAAGTCGGTATATTTTTTTTATCGGTATCCAATGGTGTTCTCTTAGGTAGGTGGACGATTTGTGATTTGTGGCGCTGAGACTTGATTGGCAAAGCGAAACATGGTTCAAGGATTCGGGTCGTCCAGGGAGGAGGATAGAGGTGTCGAATCGAGATCGTGAAGAAAGAAGGCTAACAGCTGATTGGTGCCAGGCCCGTACGATCGTTAACGTCACACGTTATCGTACAGTAGGGACAGTGCTGAGGGGCGGGCTGGGGGGGGGGGGGGGTAGAGGGGTTTGAAAGGACATTTGGTTGAAGTTGTCAAAGAAAACGGGTGATAGGGGGGGGGGGGTAGGTAGAGGGGAGAAGGGGAGGGCATTGTTTGAGTGTTATTGGCCAAGTGGTGGGAAGGCAGTCGAGGTGTGACTACTGTTGTGAACACTAGTGACCCGCCCTGCCGTCCGCGCTAGCTTTATTTTATTCTTTATTTTTACCTTCGTATGCGATCCTCTGAAGTACTAAAATAAGCGTTGCCGTAGGGGGGGGGGGGAAGTTGCTGGATTTGTAGTTTTTGTATAACTTCTAGGTTTCAGGTTTGTTCGTGCCTTTCGAATTCTGTGTACTTGGATTGCAGTGACTAAAGTTATTTTTTTGCTATCAGTTGTAGTATGGTTTAATTTGCGTTAAGTGTGTATTGAGCCCACATTTTGTGATCATACTGTGTGTGCGTGCGTGCATATATAAAAATACATACATAGATATACATATATATATATAAATACATATACACATATATATATATAAATACATATACACACACATATATATATATAAATACATATACACACACATATATATATATACTGTAAATACATATACACATATATAACCCGTAAACCATACATATACATATGTATACATGAATCTATACATAGACTATGTGTGTGTGTGTGTGTGTGTGTGTGTGTGTGTGTGTGTGTGTGTGTGTGTGTGTGTGTGTGTGTGTGTGTGTGTGTGTGTGTGTGTCCGCCCGTGCATTATCACGCACACTATATATATATATATATATATATATATATATATATATATATAATGTATGTGTATATATATTGTAATATGTAAAGATATATATGTATGTGTATATATATTATATATTGTAATATGTAAATATATATGTATATTGTAATATGTAAATATATATGTATATTGTAATATGTAAATATATATGTACATTGTAATATGTAAATATATATGTACATTGTAATATGTAAATATATATGTACATTGTAATATCTAAATATATATGTACATTGTAATATCTAAATATATATGATATTTTTGAATGTATAAATAAATATATGATATTTATGAATGTATAAATATATATACTGTAATATGTATAAATATATATATACACTGCAATATGTATAAGTATATATATACACTGTAATATGTATAAGTATATATATACACTGTAATATGTATAAGTATATATATACACTGTAATAGGTATAAATGTATATGTATATATATATTGTAATATGTATAAATGTATATGTATATATATTGTAATATGTATAAATGTATATGTATATATATTGTAATATGTATAAATGTATATGTATATATATTGTAATATGTATAAATGTATATGTATATATATTGTAATATGTATAAATGTATATGTATATATATTGTAATATGTACAAATAGATGTGTGTATATATATATTTGTAATATGGACAAATATGTATATGTATATTGGGATAGATATACCTATATATATTGCTATAATTATAAATTTAAACATATATCCTTGCATGAAGTATACTATACATACAGTACAATGTACATCGAAGAAATATATTCAGTTGAATTAATTTGCAATTTATATTGTGCATGATAAACCTATTATGTTTTTAAAGAATTAAAATATTTTTGTGTGACGGTTTGCATAGTTCTTACTATTTCACATGATTTATCAAAGCACGAGTGTCTTCTTCCATTATGCACAATCACCAATAGACTGGTGTATTATTGAACGTATCCTTTGCATGAACACGTGCTTTTAGGCAGATTAGTAATGCATTTTCTTTCTCCATGCAAAAATGTAGTGACACTTTGTTGCTTTCATTAACAGGCTTGTTGACAAATAAGGGTCTCGTTGCATGACGCGGGGTCGGTTTAGAGAGACAGGGAGAAGTAGTGAGAACAAGAGAGAAAGAAAGGGAGACAGGGAGAGAAAGAGAGAAAAGAGCATCTTGTGCGGGAAGGATCATTCACGAGAGCAAGCGCCACACTGGGCCTAGGTAGGTGCAGAAAGCCTCTCTCCTTATTTTCTTTGTTAAAAGGAATAAAGATAAACCTCGACAAAGTTTCCAAAATCCTTTTACATGTCCTTGATAATAGGATGGATCGGATATCTATAAAGTAATATTAAAGTTGCGTCGGGAAGAAGTGAGAGAGCAGCTGCACGATGAGCTTTTCTTATCTCTGCGTGCGAGCTGAGTGTGGTTTGTGGTGTGGATGAGTAGTCGATGCTGAGAAGTATGGTTTTCGAGATCTTGTAAAGTGAAGTTAGTGCTGGCGGAAAGAAAAATACCCCGCTTCTTATGCTTTTCCTTCCACCCCCATTTTAATTTCTCGAAGTGGGGGGTGGATAGGAATGCCATTAATTTGCCAAGCAACCGAGAGAAAAAAAATCTTGCTGTTGCAAAGTTGGAATTCTGATGTTATGAACGAACCGCCTTGCCATGATTGGTGCGTGTGATTGCATGGCGTGAGCAAGGCCACGGTTACATATTGGCCTTTTTGGGCTGTGCAGGGAGGAAGGTGACTTATGTAATGGAGAAGCAAGCTTTTTCTCTGATTATGTTATCCACTCGTTTGTTTATTTGTTAATAGCCTTTGCATCTTGCAATATCTATTTTTCACGGTATCCAAATCTCGCTTTTTTTGTGATGGGAAGTCAGTGTTTGTATGTAATGAAATTTGTTCAAGTGCATGGAACGTAAGTGTGGGGGGATTTGTTGATTACCTTTCTCTATTATCTCCTCCACTCACCTCCGTTTCCTTCGGTAAGTGTATGTATCCTTACATAAAGGTAAGGTGGTGAACACTGGCCTGTCGAAGGACGGTGGAGTAGCTCGAGCATCGTGAGTGTGTTTGTGCGTGCGTGATTTTTTTTTCTTTCTTTTTCCACTTACCTGAGGGAAGCCTCTGTAATGGCGCCTGTCACAAACCTTTTTTCTTTTTCTTAGTCTTCGTTCATTCATCTCAAGTTGAACCCGTTCGGGCTGTTGCTACTGTAACTGATTCTTGAGTGCTTTGTATTGTCCTTTAAAGGCGACGAAGCGATGTCAATGATGATGATGATGGTGATAATGGAGATGGTGAGGACGCTTTATGATGGATGACTGGGTTCTTTCCTTACATTTGATAGTGGTAAATATATTGCTTTTGCGACTCCCCTCCCCACTCATTACGCCTCATCATTCTTCCTTCGCCTCGCTTTGCATTCTTCCGCCACACACCATTATCATACCACACCTGGCATAATTGCGCACGCGCGTCCTGACTCACCTGTCCGTCGCTCAGCTGTGTGCGACCTTGAGAGAGGGGGGGGGGGGAGGAGGAAGGAAGGTAGGTTTTGCCTTTTTTTGTCAATGTAGAGGCCATTTATTGCTATATGGGTGGTGCTGGGATTCGGGTAGGAGTTGGGTCGGGGGTCGGGGTCGTAGTTGAAGCCTTATTATCGGTGTTAGGAGGAGGTAGGGGAAGCGGGGGAGGGAAGGTTGAGCGCCCACGCATTAGTCCTTAACAGAGATCTTTCGGCCTTTCTGTTCTTTATATATTTCGTATTCGTTTTTTTCCCTTTGTTCCCCGTGAATGTTTCCCCTCTACCCTCCGTGTCTGTCTGTCCATCCTGGCTTCAGTGCTTCCTTCAGTTACTCTCGCTGCCATTCCTCGCTGTTTTCTCAACCTTCGTGTTTTGAAGTGCGTGTTGTCGCCGTCTCCCTTCGTGTCTGCGAATGGAGTTATCGGCTTTGTGGATCAGTAACGGCTTGAACGTAGGTTGTAGCGGAGATCTTTCCGTCCACGTCTTCCACCACTACGCCTCTTAGCTCCACCTCTTCCTCTTTCTTCAGAACCAGTAACTGCGCGACTACCCCTATGTATTGTCACGTCTGCATGTGCATAAGCACATGTTCGCAGCTTTTTATTTTATTTTATTTTGACTATACCATTTGGGGATTCGTTTGATGTTTAGTTATTAGATCTTGCTCCTGCTTTTCTTTCTTTTCTTTCCAAGAAGGTGTGCAGAGTCAGTCGGATTGCACAATGTCCTTGTGCACGCGGCTCGGAGGGAGAGGGTAGGGGGGGAATG
>NC_061830.1:28318145-28320645 GCF_019202785.1 Penaeus chinensis | reverse complement strand
TCCAAGACATGGCATAAATCGAAACCACTTTGAATGTGCGCGTGGTATGGCAACCTGTTTATTTGGCAATGGCTTGCTTTGTTTATATATTTATTGATTGTTCTGTTGCATAACTGGAACATGTTCAGACAAGTATGAAGAGAGAAATGTGAGAAGCTCTGGTTATTTGACGTTAAGCTCAGAAACCTGTGGATGACCAAGGTCATTGTGGATGACAGCATTATGTCAGTGCGAAGCTATTGTTTACGAAACCGGACAGCGATATGGGTGACGCAGGTGTTGGTTACCATGGCGACCCTTGCTCTTGCTCTTGTGGGCGTATGTATGTACAGTATGTTTGTTAGTTTAAAAACATCAGTGAATGTCACAATAGTCCTGAGGCAGACACGGACGCATGCTTTTTTAAACCAAATATACATGCACATCCATAAAACACACTAATGCACATGCCCCCACATATATGCATGTCCACACAAACCAGTATGCAAACAAATTGATATACATGCACATACAAGTATACATGTGCATATACATGAACATATATACATGTCTACACACATACATGGGTACATATTCACATGTATACACACATACATGGGTACATATTCACATGTATACACATACATGGGTACATATTCACATGTATACACACATACATGGGTACATGTTCACATGTATATACACATACATGGGTACATATTCACATGTATACACACATACATGGGTACATATTCACATGTATACACACATACATGGGTACACATTCACATTTATACACATACATGGGTGCACATTCACATGTATACACACATACATGGGTGCACATTCACATGTATACACACATACATGGGTGCACATTCACATGTATACACACATACATGGGTGCACATTCACATGTATACACACATACATGGGTGCACATTTACATGTATACACACATACATGGGTGCACATTTACATGTATACACACACATGGGTGCACATTCACATGTATCCACACATGGGTGCACATTCACATGTATACACACATACATGGGTGCACATTCACATGTATACACACATACATGGGTGCACATTCACATGTATACACACATACATGGGTGCACATTCACATGTATACACACATACATGGGTGCACATTCACATGTATACACACATACATGGGTGCACATTCACATGTATACACACATACATGGGTGCACATTCACATGTATACACACATACATGGGTGCACATTCACATGTATACACACATACATGGGTGCACATTCACATGTATACACACATACATGGGTGCACATTCACATGTATACACACATACATGGGTGCACATTCACATGTATACACACATACATGGGTGCACATTCACATGTATACACACATACATGGGTGCACATTCACATGTATATACACACACACATGGGTGCACATTCACATGTATACACACACACACATGGGTGCACATTCACATGTACATACACACACACACATGGGTGCACATTCACATGTACATACACACACACACATGGGTGCACATTCACATGTACATACACACACACACACACATGGGTGCACATTCACATGTACATACACACACACACATGGGTGCACATTCACATGTACATACACACACACACACATGGGTGCACATTCACATGTACATACACACACACACACATGGGTGCACATTCACATGTACATACACACACACACACATGGGTGCACATTCACATGTACATACACACACACATGGGTGCACATTCACATGTACATACACACACACACATGTACACACGCACACACACATGTACACACGCACACACACACACATGTACACATGGGTGCACATTCACATGTATACACACACACACATGGGTGCACATTCACATGTATACACACACACACATGGGTGCACATTCACATGTGTATACACACACACACATGGGTGCACATTCACATGTATACACACACACACACATGGGTGCACATTCACATGTATACACACACACACATGGGTGCACATTCACATGTATACACACACACACACATGGGTGCACATTCACATGTATACACACACACACATATGGGTGCACATTCACATGTATACACACATACTGTCTGTCCTCATCTCTTTTTCTCTTCTCCATATTCCCTCATTCCTTCTCTTTCGCTGATTCTTAAATGGCATACAAAGAAGTGGGGTGCATGCCTTCTGATAAGTTTTTGCCATGATAAGATAAAGCAAATGGTAACCCTGTGGATTTTGGTGTTAGGGAAGGGGTTTAGTAACGAGTTCCACGAATAGTTAATTAGAATGTAGTATTTTGCATATCTATCAGACTTCTTTTCCTTTTCTTTTTTCTCCCCCCCCCCCCCCCTTCTTTTCTCCTGTTTTGCATCTTGAACTTTTTTTTTTTTAAGAGATGACACTTAGTTGATTTTATTTCTTATTGAAGTGAAGTGCATTTAATTTTTATTTGTTTTATTTATTTATAAAAATG
>NC_061830.1:28285645-28313145 GCF_019202785.1 Penaeus chinensis | reverse complement strand
TTTATGTATGATACAAGAACAACAAAGAGGAGGATATTGTAACTTTTTTTTTTTTCTATGGTTTGCAGGAGAACAGTGTTGTCACATGTTTAGATGAATCTCGCCATGGATTTGAGGATGGAGATTATGTAACATTCTCAGAAGTACAGGGGATGACTGAGCTTAATGGATGTAAACCAGTAAAGATTAAGGTAAGTTCAATATTTCTTCTTGTTTTGTGTTAACATGGTGTAACCAATTTTTCTAACAACTTTCTAATGAGAGAGCTGTATTTATTATTTTTCTTTTATATCTCTTTAATTCTATTTCCACAGGTGCTTGGTCCCTTCACATTCAGCATTGGAGACACTACCCAGTTTTCTGATTATGTGCGAGGTGGCATCGTCACTCAAGTCAAGGTCCCTGTGAAGAAGTCCTTCAAGGCCTTAGAGGAGTCAATCAAAGAGCCAGAATTCATCATGACAGACTTTGCCAAGTTTGACAGACCTGGGATCCTGCATATTGCATTCCAGACTTTACACAAGTATGAGAAGGAGAACGGCTCTGCACCCAGACCTTGGAATGAGGAAGATGCAGATAAGTTCCTTCATGCATTCAAGGAAGTGAATGAGGGGCATTCAGCCAAGGTGGAGGACTTTGATGAAAACCTGGTAAAGCAATTTGCCAAGATTGCATCAGGTGGAGTTGCACCCCTAGATGCTGTGATTGGTGGTATTGTGGCTCAGGAAGTAATGAAGGCATGCTCAGGCAAGTTTACTCCCATCTGTCAGTGGCTCTACTTTGATGCTCTTGAATGTCTCCCAGATGATCTGTCCACCATCACAGAGGATTTGAGCAGTCCTGCAGGGGATCGCTATGACAGTCAAGTGGCTGTGTTTGGCAGAGATTTCCAGAAAAAAATTGGAAGCCAGAAGTACTTCATTGTTGGTGCTGGAGCCATTGGCTGTGAGCTTCTCAAAAACTTTGCCATGTTAGGAATTGGTGCTGGAGAAGGAGGCAAGCTTGTCGTAACAGACATGGATTTGATTGAGAAGAGTAATCTTAATAGGCAATTCTTATTCCGTCCATGGGATGTTCAGAAGGCAAAGTCAGACACTGCTGCAGCAGCTGTGAAAAAGATGAACCCACAAGTTAATATCATTGCTCATCAGAACAGAGTTGGGCCTGAGACAGAAAGAGTTTATGATGATTCATTCTTTGAACCTCTTGATGGGGTTGCTAATGCTCTAGACAATGTTGAGGCACGTTTGTATATGGATAGAAGGTGTGTGTATTATCGAAAACCTCTGTTGGAGTCAGGTACCTTAGGGACAAAGGGTAATGTTCAAGTAGTTGTACCACACTTGACCGAGTCATATGGATCATCTCAAGATCCTCCAGAGAAGTCTATACCTATCTGCACATTGAAGAACTTCCCAAATGCCATTGAACATACACTCCAGTGGGCAAGAGATATGTTTGAGGGTGAATTCCGTCAGGCATCAGAAAATGCTGCTCAGTATCTGGTTGATTCCAGATTCATGGAACGTACTCTGAAGTTGCCAGGTTCACAGCCCATGGAGGTGTTGGAAAGTGTCAAGCGAGCTCTGGTAGAGGACAGACCTCAGTCCTTTGAGGACTGTGTTCTCTGGGCCCGCAAGCACTTTGCAGAACAGTTTCACAATCAGATCGTCCAGCTGCTACACAATTTCCCTAAAGACCAGACAACTTCAAGTGGTGAACCTTTCTGGTCTGGCCCCAAAAGATGTCCCCATCCACTTAAATTTGATGCTAATTATCAGCTACATTTGGACTACATTTTGTCTGCTGCAAATCTCAAGGCTGAGGTTTATGGCATCACTCAGGTACGGGATCGGGATGCAGTTGCTGACATTGTTAACAAAATTGAAATTCCAGAGTTTGTGCCCAGATCTGGAGTAAAGATTGCAGTCACAGATGCAGAGGCTGAAGCCCAAAGCAATCAGGTAGACTCAGAGAGAATTGCCAACCTTCAGTCAGCCATTCCTCAAGCAACTAGTTTTGGAGCCCTGAAGTTAACTCCATTAGACTTTGAGAAAGATGATGACACCAATTTCCACATGGATTACATTGTTGCTGCATCTAATCTACGTGCAGAAAACTATGACATCCCCCCTGCAGATCGACATAAGAGCAAGCTGATTGCTGGCAAGATCATTCCTGCCATTGCAACCACAACAGCTCTTATCTCAGGGCTTGTCTCCCTGGAGCTCTTGAAGCTTGTTCAGGGCCACAATTCCATAGAGAAGTTTAAGAATGGCTTCGTTAACCTAGCACTTCCCTTCTTCGGCTTCTCAGAACCTATTTCTGCTCCAAAGAACAAGGTGAGAAAACTGACAATGTCCTTTAGTTTTGAAATAATAAAGTCAACATTTTTAAGAAAAAAAATTACTGTTTAACCCTTTACTGACGGGCTACATGCTGAAGCGACATAACAAACTTCTCGATCTGTGGAGTGTGGCCGTATGTTGTGGCAACGCCCCAAAGCGCTATGAACAGGGGGTTCAGCTTGATGTAGCCAACTCCCGTGCTCAAAGTTGGTTCGTTGCAAATAATCTCCCTGGCATAGATTTAAAAAAAAAAAAAATTCTTCACCTGTCAGTAAGGGGTTAACAAGCTTTTTTTCTCATCTTTGAGGCATGCTTTGATAATGAGATTCTTTCTTGTCATTTTAATAGTACTACGACAAAGAGTGGACCCTCTGGGACCGATTCGAGGTTGATGGTGAGATGACCTTGGAGGAATTCATCAACTACTTTGAGGAGAAACACAATCTAGAGATCACAATGCTTAGTCAGGGTGTATCCATGCTTTACTCCTTCTTCATGCCACCTGCTAAGAGGAACGAGAGGATGTCTCTACCGTAAGTAAATCCTTGTTTTTCTGTCATTTTTTTTTATTTTTTATTTTCCCCATTTTTTTACTTTTTCTTTTCTCATTCTTTTTCTTTTTGTCTCAGAACAAGGCTACCTGCCTATACTCTCATGAGTTTTATTGATGTAAGAATTTCTTTATAGTGCCTATTTATTTTCATTCCTTTTTGCTTTCTTTCTCATGGGACTAACCATATTCTACTTGTCATTTGCTTTTTGAGTTCATCTGCCCTCTCTGTATGTTGTGATCTATCCTAATACTATATAGGAAATTTTCCATGTCAAACTCTCATGTTAACCTAGACAGAATGTAAGTGGTTTTAGTATTTTTCAGTGTAAGGTTTATCCATGTTTCCTAGTACTAATTAATACATGTTCAGACATAAATGCATGTCCAGAGCAGGCTTGATTGTCAGGTATGCCTGAGAAGTGCCATCAGAGGCTGGCAAACTTATGGCTAAGCCAGTCGATTTCACTTGCAAATTGGTTGTATAGTTAGTAGTTTGCCATTCTCTTATGTCAATCTCGTGAATGTCCACCAATCAGGCCCACTTTTCTGGATGTTGCAAGGTGAAATCTTTAAAGTTTTCACATTTCTAACTTCAACTAAAGTAAATTCTTGTAGAATACTTCTTATTCTGAAGTACATCTCTTACAGTTAGAAAGTTTCTAAAATTTTATTCTACCCTTAGGATGTCTGAGGTGGTGAAGAAAGTAAGCAAGAAGAAGATTGAGGATCACGTCCGAGCTTTGGTGCTGGAGCTCTGTGCCAACGACAAGGATGGAGAAGATGTGGAAGTCCCCTATGTCAAGTACAACCTTCCCACTCAATAATTGTGCGCACATCACACCCAAAGACCGTAATTCACCCTTGCTTTTGGAATGAAGATGGCATGCACGATGGAGTGTGGCTGGCAGGCTCATGTACCCAAGAGGACATCAGCTGTGGTTGCCCCATGTGTTTTTGGATGACATTCTGAGTGTTTGATGGAAGAATGGCTTCATTATCTGCAGTGAAATTTGCACTTGCAGATTGTTTCAGGAGAGGGAAAGGCGGCTTGTTTTTTGTCTTGAAGATAATCTGTTTAATGACAATATGAAATGAAACAACGGATGAACTGGAAGTAGTGAGGAACATACTCGGGAGGAGTATGTGCCATGTCTATTGGTGGAAATTCATTGCTGATGATTTTTCTATGAAAATTCATTGCACTTGAAGTTTCTGTGATTTAAGATGTAAATGTGAAAAGCTTAAAAAAAAAAAAAAAAAAAAAAAAAAAAAAAAGAAAAAGAAAAAAAATAATGATGTAGGAGCTGAATGGATACAGTGTAACTGTTGAAGTGTAGGCCCAATTTAGTGTGAATTTTAGTGTATGAGCACCAATAGTTTATGTGAAAGGGTTGATTATAGTCTCTTAGAACATTATGCTGTTAATCTTCATAATAGCATTACGTATCTTGAGTTCCACATTACACTAGATCTGAAAAGTTTGATTATACCAAACAAGCATTATTAATTCAACCAATAAAAGACCATCTTTAAGTTCAATATCAGCATGTTATCCTTTCCCTTGAGAGAGTAGTAGATGCTGGCAGGGAGTTCCTTCACTTTTTTCTCACACTTTACCATCTTTGAAAGTAGACTCAGTATGTTAGTGTTTTAAATTTTTCACAGTTGTCCATCCAGAAATAGTTTTTTTCGTTTGAGTACCAGAAATGAACTTGCTTCCAATTTAGAACCTCCCCAAAGTATGTCTATTTTTATTTGAAACATTCTAGGAGTCTGTTCATCAAATCTCGCAAGATGTTTTTGCATAGTGTAATCTTATAAAGAAATGGAATTTAACCTATATCATCTTTTCACATGTTTTAGAAGTTGCAGATTTACAGCAAGCTTGTGGATCCCAGTTGGCAAGGTGATGTAATGGTCAATCACGAGAAGATGCTTAAGTTGTGTGCCTCAAGGCTTTATGAAATGTATTACTTTTTTAAGATTACAATAGTTGTTTCTTAAACTTTTGTAAGGGAAGTGAATGAACTAGCTGAGAACTTGTTAGCATATATATATATTAAGTTCATTTTTGTATTCAGTCAAAATGTGATGAACTGTTGCAACGGAATGAGTGCTTATTATTTTGCAGGATTCTGTACGGAAGAAAACCGAATTTGTTACAGTTCATCCAGGCTTTCCACCAGTGATCACGCTAGTAAACTGTGATTCCATGTCTGTCTTTTTTTCTTCCTTTGTGGTTTCATGGGCGTTGTGATTCCAAAACAAAGATTATGACCTGTTGAGAGAATTGGAGTAGTGGGAAATGATACATTTTTTTGACACAGAAATATTTTGAATATTTTTTTCCATTTCAAATATTTCTTGATTCACAAGTATTACAATGAATATCATGAATCCAGAGACAAAATAGGGAGACTGCTGTTGATTCTTTGGACAAGAATATGAACCCCTATATATATGTAATTACACGTGGATACGTCCCTCATTGTGATAAGTACACTTATAACCCCAGGCACTACTATCGATACTTCACAGTATTTCACAATATAACATACAACTTTTTACACACACACACAAGGACTTCGTCAAGCAGCCTGTCTCAAATAATGGAAGAGGCAAAAATGATGAAAGTTACATGTGGCAATATGTCTAATATAAAGGAAACTGTAAAGGAAATGGGGAAAAAAAGTTAGAAATAGCCAACAAGATCACAAAGGAATTCTTGAATAAGCGAATGGTAACAGATGTAATAATGAAATCTAAAGTCCTTGCCACAAATTAAAATGTAAGAAAATCTGGATAAGATAAAATATGACCAAAGATGACAGAAATACTGCAGAGAAAATTTGGAAGAGGTAAAAAAAAAAGCAAACAAAGGACTGAAAAAGAAAAAAACTTGTTCATTTGGAGAGAGAGGCCTCCAAGCAAAACAAGTTTAATATCTGAACCAAAATGCAGAGACAATCATTACCCTTGCAGCCAAAAGGAATACCGAAATATTATATAGAAATAGTTTATACAAATGCAGATGGGTTGTGTTTGTATTTACTAGAACTAGTTGCAATTATTGAAAGTAATAATCCAGATATATTTTGCATCACCGAATCCACCCCCCCCCCCCCCAATCCCTTGCCCGTTGTTGTCGTGGGCGGGCTTAGGAGGCAGAGACTGAGACCCAATGATGGGGAACTCCCCAACCTTGGGACTCAGCCCTCGACTCAACTAATTTTGCATGGTCTTTTTTCCTCTCATACTTTTTCGTTTCAGTCCCTTCACCAATCCCTTCTAGTATCCACTTCCTAAGGTGTGAGAGCCGTACTGATAGGATGAAAGGTTGACTTTGTGCCAGTCCTGAATGGCCTGAGGGAGCCATGGGCACGGTATTCCCCTGCTTTATATACCTAGCCCTACAGAAGCACGAGGGGTGGACTGTTTTTTTTCTCCCCAACATACCCCAGGTTTACCATGGCCAATAATAAAGATGTAATTCCACTTTTAGGGTATTTAAATGACACCTTAAACATATGGTTTAGCAGGAGTAGTGAAACGGACGGTTGGCTTAACCTCTTATTGATAAGCGTAAGCAACACAGATTTTCACACGGATACAAGTCTGGGTAAGTCTTAGTGCTGGGTCTGCCCGCAGGGGGGCGCGTGGCTGGAGCCAGGACCCTCAGAAACGGACTCTCTCTGACCTGGGTCATCCTGAGCCTTAAGTACTGGTGGGGGGCGTGGGGCACGTTGGGGCGCCTGCGGTGAAGCCACGCGCATACGTGCTTCTGTACGCCACGTAGAAGCTATTGATACATACTTATAAAGTCTCTTTCCGTAGCCGACCTGACCGCTCCCGTCTCGTCACAATAACATCTGAAAACCAAGCTATAGCATTAGCAATTAGCAAATCTAACTGATCTATATGGCAATCCCATCCCTACAAAACCTCATCCAACCCTCAATACTTGCACCATAACTGTTTCTGTCTCCCCAACAAATTGCTGGGGAGATACTCGTCTGTCTCACGGACTATGATGCTACATCAGTACAATGCTACTCCATTCCTCCCAGAGGTAATCGTAAGAAACCTACTGACATTACTTTCCGTAGACATGACCTTCCCTTTAATGTTTACATAGGTGGAGAATCCCTCCCTGTCCGACCATACCAACCTCCTCCTCGTCAGTGCCAAAATTGTTGGCGTTTAGGACACCCAGCCAAACACTGCCGTTTCACAGCCAGATGCCCGCTATCTGCCAAACATGGCCATATTCGATCAAACTGCTCTTGTGCACATGTGCCAACTGTGGCGGCCCCCATAATGTATTTTATAGAGGCTGTCCCACCTACATATTTGAGTCTGAGGTAGCAACTCTCAGATTCAGACTTGGACTCACTCTACGTGAAGCCAGACAGGAGGCACGTGGACGAGGTTTTTCTCTTACCCCTTACTCCAGTAATGTCGCTCACTCTGCCACTCCCCCTACCTCCCAAGCTCCTACACCCTCTCCTAAACCTACCCCCCCTCCATCTAACTTCCCTTCTTCTACCTCCTACTTTCCCCAGTCAAATTATTTTACCATCCTAAATCCAGACACTTCAATCTCTACTACAGCCCCAACACCTTCCCCTCTCCCTCCCCGCACTACCCAAAACAGACAGAATAAACGTTCCACCCCCTCTTCCCCTACCCCACAATCACTTCCACCTTCCTTTGCCCCTACTCTTTAGACACCAGACTTCTCTCACCCCCCTCCCCCTCACAAGTAAACCTTTATCTCACAAGACTCCCCAACCAACTCCATTACAGAAACTCTTGAAGATATTCAAAACTAGATAATCGAGTGCTTTAGTGACACTCATCCACCTTCAAATTCTACTACTCCCGCTCCCTCCACACTCAAAGTGACTGCCGATATCCATCCTCCTCCTACTCATATTCCCCCTACACCCAATACTCCTACCCCATCCCAACAACCCCCCCCCCCCCGACTCCAGCCCCGCCTACATTAACCCTCCCACCATCCCTTCTATCCCTTCCACTCCCTCTTGGATACACACGTGAATCCCTTTTATCACAAGTACCCTCCTCCCCAACCTCCCCCCTCTCATTCCTTATCCCACCCTCTAGCACCTTCCCCTTCAAATTCTCCAACACGTACTGCAATCGTTATCACTAAATCAACGAAAGTATCACTATCCTTTATTGGAACATTCGCGGTTTCCTCTCTCACACACCTGACCTCCGTCATATCCTCTCCTCTTATAACCCATCAATTATATGCCTTCAAGAGACGTTTCTTACACATTCTCCAATACCAATCCCCAATTACCATTTTGTCTCTTCCCCACACTCCCTTTATGTCTCGTCCATACTTATCAACCAGAAAACACCTTATGTCATACCTCCCTTTCAAACCATTGTCCCTTGCACAGTTATTCGTATCTTTTTTCGCCGCTGGATCACAGTGATTTCAGTCTACTTCTCCCCTTCCCACCCCATTGACTTTGTTGCTTCTGAAAACCTAATTTCCCAACTTCAACCACCTAGGTGATTTTAACTGCCGCCACACTCTTTGGGGTGATTCTATCACCAACTCCCGTGGCCGAGCTCTAGAGCGCTTCTTCACAGCTGACCTTATTCTAAATTCAGATCGCCCCACACACTTTAATACACGCACGCAGTCTTTTTCACGTATTGACCTCTCTCTATGCTCCCCTTCTCTTCATTTAGATTTCCACTTGGCAGTTCTAGACCCCTTTCCCTATAGTGACCGCTTTCCAGTTCTCCTTTCTTCAACTTTATATGTACCGCTTCCCAACTCCCCACGCTGGTGCTTTGATAGAGCCGACTGGCGTACCTTCACTTCACTCTCTGTTATTCATACCCCTCCATCCTCCCTCTCATCCATATCAGAAATGATACAATGTTTCACAACTACAGTCCTAAGAGCTGCCCATACAGCTATTTCTCTAACCTCAAGACCCTATACCTCCAAATGTGTTCCATGGTGGAATTCTGATTGCACTAAAGGACTCCATTTAAAACGCGCAGCCTGGAACAGTTACCGCTACAAACGAGGTACCCCAAATCAACTATCAGCTCCTATCTCCTTTAAGAGAGCATATGTCTGTCTTCGTCGTACAATCCGGAATGGTAAAACAAATAGCTGGCGAAATTATGTTTCCTCGATTACATCCTCTACATCCATCTCAAATGTTTGGCGCCGGATCCATAAACTATCAGGCAAACATCCCCCCCATCCAGCCCCCGTCCTCCATATTCGAGATACCCTCATCTCTGATCCTCCCCAAGTCGCTAATGAACTGGGTGATTATTTCAGCCAGGTCAGTAGTGGTTCTCACCTTTCTCCACACTTCTCTTCTATTAAAACCATCAGGGAACGTACCCCCATTATTTTCACCCTATCCTCTGCTGAGTCGTATAATGTTCTCTTTTCTTCCTCTGAACTCAGTGCTGCACTAAAATCGTGTCGCAACACTCATGAAGGCCCTGACAGTATTCACTACCGTATGCTCCGACAACTCCCATCTTCCTCCTTATCCTTCCTATTAACAATTTACAACAGCATATGGACATCAGGAAATATTCCTTCTCATTGGCGAGAAGCTCTTATCCTCCCCTTCCTGAAACCCAATAAATCGGGTACCCTCCCTCAAGACTATCGCCCCATCGCACTAACTAGCTGCTTATGCAAACTACTAGAGCGAATGATTAGCTTCCGCTTAATTTGGTATATTGAATCTCACAATCTTAACTCTCCTTCCCAGTTTGGTTTTCGCCGTGCCCGAAGCACAGCTGACCCCCTTGCTAATTTTGAGACATATATTACATCCGCATTTGCACGCCATGAATCCGTACTAGCTATATTTTTTTACCTAGAAAAAGCATATGATACGACATGGAGGTACCATATTCTCCAACAATTGTCCTCTCTAGGCATACGGGAAAACATGGGTGTCTTCATAAAGTCTTTTCTCTCCCAACGCACTTTCCAGGTCAATATTGCCTCTGCCACACCATCTTTCTTTCCTCAAATTGAAGGCGTCCCACAAGGCAGTGTGCTTAGTACCACCTTATTCCTTCTTGCTGTAAATTACATTGTCTCAGTTCTACCACCAGGAGCCCGGTCATCACTATATTTTGAAGATTTAACCATCTATGCCTCTGGTACATCCATACCAAATGTCTACCAATTTCTTCAATCTGCAATATCATCAGTATCCTCCTAGGCCACAAACCATGGATTCCGCTTTTCTACCTCCAAATCTTTCTCCATCCTTTTCTCTCGCACACGTGTAGGTCCCCTACTTCCACTCTTCTTATATGACACTCCACTCCAACACCGTTACTATGGCAAATTCCTATGCGTCATTTTTGACTCCAAACTGTCCTGGCGAGTCCACATTCTTTACATCAAAGAAAAAACTCGCCGCCGTGTCCGAATCTTACAAACCCTATCCCATATATCCTGGGGCTCTAATCGAAAAATCTCCTTCATCTTCATGTCACCTTGATCCTCTCCACTCTCGATTATGGATGCCATATCTACTCCTCTGCCTCAACTTCTCTCCTTGCCCATCTTGATAAAATCCATCACTGTGGTCTTAGCCTTAGGTGCCTTCCGCTCCTCTCCAGTTGAGAGCTTGTACACTGAATCAGGCATACCATCTCTCTCTCGACGCCGTGCCCTTCTCTCTCTCCGATGTTATACTCGATTCTACCAACTTCCCCTCACTAAACAAACTATCTCACGATCCCTACTTCCTACCTTTGCTTCTTTTCCACGTTTACCTACTCCTTTCTCCACTCGCATGGTCTTAGCCCTAGGTGCCTTCCGCTCCTCTCCAGTTAAGAGCTTGTACACTGAATCAGGCATACCATCTCTCTCTCGACGCCGTGCCCTTCTCTCTCTCCGATGTTATACTCGATTCTACCAACTTCCCCTCACTAAACAAACTATCTCACGATCCCTACTTCCTACCTTTGCTTCTTCTCCACGTTTACCTACTCGTTTCTCCACTCGCATGGATACCCTCCTCACCCATTCCCCTTTTCCCCATCTCCGACCTCTCCTGTTCTCTGTCCATTAAGTCCCTCCATGGCTTATACCTTACCCACATATTTGCTCCTCTGTCTTCCCTGACCCACCAAAATCAAATATTACTCCTGCTGTCCTTCTCACCCATTTCCTTGACCATGTCTCCACTCATTCCTTCAGTATTCCCGTTTACACTGACGGCTCAAAATCCACCTCCGGTGCTGGTTTTGCAGTAATCTTCCCTACACGTATTTTCAAATACCCCCTCCCTCCTGAATCCAGTGTCCTTTTTGCCTTAAAACACATATACTCATTCCCCTCTTCCTCTGTTACAATTTTTACTGACTCCCGTAACTCATTAACTCTCTTAAAGTCAATATACGACCAAACCCCTTGTTTGTAAGATCCAGAACTGGTTGTTCTACCTGTCCACACGTCATAAAACAATTAAATTTTGCTGGGAATCCCCGGCAATGAACAGGCAGATACTCTAGCACGCTACGCTGCTATGTCCACATCAAACCAACCACGTTTCTCACATATCCCAGCCACGGATTATTACCCACACTTTAAGACCTTCTTGTATAATCGATGGCAATATTTTTGGTCAAGTCTCCACACTAATAAATTACATACTGTAAAACTATCAATCTCCTGGCCAGCTCCATTTCATCGGAACAGACGTTGGGAGACGGCTCTCGCCCGCTTACGCATTTTCCACACCCGTCTAACACACTCCTATCTGATCCGATCCACCCCCATGTTCCTTATGTAATGTTCCTCTTTCAGTCCCACACATTCTATTGTCATGCCCACGTTTTGAAGCAGCCCGTACCTCTACTTTCCCCCACCTATCCTCCCTACATAGACCTCCCAACCTATCAGACATCCTTACAGAATCTCACACTTTCTGCTTTGACAACCTGTTTTCCTTCCTCAAACCCCTTTACATTACCTCACCAGACCCTAACCCATTCACTCACCAAAACATTTACTATAGTGCTACATGACCTTAGATGTCTAGCATATTTATTTTGCTGTTGACTATTAACCATTAACCATCACCGAATCCAACCGGATTCCTCTGTAGACGATATAACATTAGACTCGGGGACTACAATATTTGGAGAAAAGATAGGGCAAATGGAAATGGAGGGGCGTAGCAATATTAACAAGGAAAGGAATTATTATAAAGGATATAGAGATTCAGCAAGAACCCATTGTAAAACTAAAGACAATTGAGGTAGAACACACGGAGTAAACATAATAACCACAATGTACAAGCCACCTTATACATCGGTGTGCTCACAAGAAAATTACCAAAAACTTTTTACAAAAAAACTTTCGAAAACTAATGCACAAGCAATTCTTGTAACGGGTTATTAATAGCACAATTGACTGAGAAAGTTTCGATCCCAGAGATCAGCCAGATTCTTGGAGTGCAAAATAAAGTCATAAATGAATTTTGTCCCTTCCAGAATAGACCGTCTATGCTTGACCTAATATTTACAAAGCATAAATATGACAATAAGAGTATGGGTTACTGCCTTCCTCTAGGAAAAAGTAATCAAGTAGTAATTACATTGAAATACTGTCTGCTACAGGATAAACTCATCGTGAGAAAGGAAAGAAAAGTACAATGACGAGAGGTAATTATAGAAGCCTTAAAAAATACTTTGATGGCATAAACTGGGAAACCCTTCTGAATGAAGAGAACCTTATTGTGCAATATTCTAAATTTTGCGGTCTATATACAGGGAGTAGAAAAAAAATGCTGAGATGCCGAGACTTCTTGAGAAAATAGGAAGGGAGCGGAGCAAAGAATAGTTTTCAAATAGGTAGAAAGAGAAAAACCTCTTCAGTGTGCTGAGACTTCTTGAGAAAATAGGAGGGGAGCGGAGCAAAGAATAGTTTTCAAATAGGTAGAAAGAGAAAAACCTCTTCAGTGTGCCTCCTGACTGGCCTCATGTAGAGTGAGGCCTAGTTTGAATCTGAGAACTGCTACCTCAGATTTCAGCTTGTAGGTTGGACAGCTTCTATGAAATACATTTTGTGAGCCACCACAATTGGCACAAGGACTGGTCAGATTGTGAAAACGACTTGCTCACATGCCTCATCAACTATAATACAGTGGCAGTCCAGTGCTACACTATTTCTCCTAAAGGCCAATGCAAGTCGTACACCTAGATATGACCTCACACATGAAGTTTATGTTGGTGGAGTGTCAGCCAAACACTGTCAATACACAGCCCACTGCCCTCTATGTGCCCAACCAGGTCATGACCGTTCAAATTGCTTTGCCGAGTCACACACGTGCCAATTGTGGTGGCTCACAAAATGTATTTCATAGAAGCTGTCCAACCTACAAGCTGAAATCTGAGGTAGCAGTTCTCAGATTCAAACTAGGCCTCACTCTACATGAGGCCAGTCAAGAGGCACACTGAAGAGGTTTTTCTCTTTCTACCTATTTGAAAACTATTCTTTGCTCCGCTCCCCTCCTATTTTCTCAAGAAGTCTCAGCATCTCTCTCCCAAGATCTCTTTCTTCTACCCTGACCTAACCTATTTCAACTACCTCTCTCCCAAAGTCAAATTCTTTTTCCAGAATAAATCCAGATACTCCAATCTCTACCCCTTCCCTGGTACCTACCCCTCCCCATCTTTCTCACTCTACCTATTGCACCAGACAACCTACACATTCCATTTCATTTTCTCCTACCACATCCTCTCTTACACCCATCTCTTCCTCTGCTCCTCAGACATCTATTCCCTCTTCTCCTCCACATAAGAAACCTTAGTTTTTCAGACCTTCCCACCCAACTCCCCTCCAGAAACTATTGAAGACATCCAAAAGTTCATAAAAATGACTCAAAAGAATGATCCACTCCCTCATCGACCCTCTAATCCCTTTAGTTGCTCTTCATTCAAAGTATCTGCCAATATCCCTCCTCCTCCTCCTCAAGTTCCCCCTATCCCTCCTCTTTCTCCCACTTAACCAAAAATAGCCCACCCTCCCCTCCATGTGCATCACCAATCCCTCTTCCTTCCCCATTATCCTGTGAATCCTTCCCTTCCTGACACTCTCGCCAATACTTCACCACCATCCCCTATTCCCTATTTCATTCTCAGGATTCTTCTCCTACTTCTACAACTATCATTTCTTACTGTATTACCATTTGATTGGTTCATATTAGCTCTTTTGCAGTTACAGTATTACAGTGTTACTCTCCCTTTCTCAGACACATACTCTCCACTTGATCTGATCGCCCTATACCTTTAACGACATACCAGAGCTGCAAAAAATATTTTCCTTTCTGGGAACCTGGGAAACAGGACAAAAAAAAATTGTTGGGTAAAAGTATTGTGTACAATAGTTCAACCAATAGTACGCAAATTTTTTTGAAGGGCTTCTAATTTATTGGGTCTGGAGAAAGTTTCCAATAATATATTGTAATTTGGTTGTTGTTGGATCTTTTTTATTTTTGGCAAAGATGGACTATGCAAAAAAGTAAACAAAAATCAAACAACTTTGTGATTAGCTATTAGCTTTGATACATTATACAACCTGAGGACATTAAACTTACACTTGAATGAACTTTCGTTCTGTTGTGAAAAAATCAAGAAACAATTTTTGTAATTGCATAGAACAGTTGTTTTTTATCAAGTTTTGCTGAAATTTTTCTGCCAAGCCAAAAAAAAATTCTGGGAATATAGTTCCCGGGTTCCGATACTTTTTGCAGCTCTGCCACATACTTTTACAAATCCCCACTGTATTCCATTTGCTCCCCCCTCTATAACCTTTTCACTAATATACTATCCTACAGCATCCAACCATATCGACCCTTCCCTATCAATGTCAGAAATGTTGGCGTTTTGGCCATCCAGCCACTATTGCTCCACAGCTTGCTGCCCTCTATGTACCCAACCAGAAATTGAAATTGCTCTGCTCAGTCATGCACGTGTACCAATTGTGGTGGCTTCCATAATGTATTTTATAAGAGCTGCCCTGCCTACAAGCTTGAATCTGAGGTAGCAGTTCTCAGATTCAAATTAGGTCTCACTCTATACAAAGTCAGACAAGAAGCATGCCGACAAAACGTTTCACTTTCTACCAATTCAAAAACTGTAATTTGCTTTGCTCCCCTCCCATCTTCACAAGAAGTTCCAGCATCTCCCCCAGTACCTCTTCCCTCTACCCCGAACCAACCTATCTCTACTCCCTTTCTCCCCCAGTCAAATTCCTTTTCCAGTCTAAAACCAGATACTCCAATCTCTACCACTTTCCCGGTTCCTACCCCTCCCCCTCCTCCTTCAAACTCTACCTGTCGCACCAGGCAATCTAAATGTTCCACTCTATCTACCACATCCTCTCCTACACCCACCTCTCCCTCTGCTCTCCCCCAATACCTTGCTCATTGTTGGGAGCTTACAAGATGGGGAAAGAGGCCCAATGTAGGGGATCATCCCTACCTTGGTCCTCGGCCCTTGCCTCAACTAACATTGCATTGTCTTTTCTTCTCCTTTCCTTTTGCTTTTCTTCATCCCATTGTTCTATCCACTTATCCTAATTGTTAACTCATTTGTGCCGCTTTTGCCATAATACTTTATCATAATGCTCCCTATTTCCATTTTAAATCCAGACATCCAAACCTCTACTTCCCCAGTACCTAACCCTCTCATTGACTGAATCTGGTGATGTCATTAGATATGCCCCATTTTTTTGACCCAAACAATTTGTGAAATATTTTATGGAGCATATTATTTCAATGCATTTCCTCTAAAAATATTTCAGTAAAAAACACAAAAAAGGGACTGAGAAAAAAAAAATAATAAAAAGCATATTGAATATAAAAAATTCACACACACACACACATACACACACAGACACACATACACACACAGACACACATACACACACACACACACACACACACACACTCACACACATCTGAATCACCCCCCCCCCCCTTCCTTCACTATTATCCCTTCCACTTCCTCATGGATACATATGTGACCCTTTTATCACAACAATATCCTCCCCTACATGGGATTTCTCCTGAAAATGATCTTTGATCTAATCAAAGCTTTCCCATTTTGCTAATTCTAGCCTTACTTCATGGATATCCTTGCAGCATCCCACACTTTTTCCTCTTTACTCCTTTCATCAATACTATACTATCCTAAACTGCTGTATGCCTTTTGACATTTAATTATCTACTCTTTACCCTTTCCACTACTACACCCTTCTATAGTGCTCTATGACCTTTGATGTCTAGTAGATTTATTTTGCTTTGTAACCATTAACCATTACCATGACACTATTTTATTGAAGTGCTCTGGTTATATCATAATTCTGCTTGTGCATAATTATACAGCATTAATAAATTCCTGCTCTACAGGAACACTAACATTATATTTAATTTCTGCGTCTGTGACAGCCTCCTCTCCCTGTTACTGTTCTCGGTTTCTCTGTCCATAAATTGTACCAGTTTTTTCCCCTTTACATCCATTCTCTGCATCAGTGTCTGCATCATCCGAGTGACTGCCGATATTTCTTTCCCAGAAAAATCCGCGGCACTTTCTTCACTTCCTGCACCTGTCGGTCGTCCTAAGATGGATCGCTTCCCTTTGACCACGGCGCCCCACGCGGTGGGCCCTGCAGCCAGGCGTTGGGGTTATGGTTGTGCCCTCCCTTTGCACCTCTGCCTGCGAAGTGGCCGGGCTTTTTTCTTTTCCCGCGATTCCTAACTGGGGATCCGCCGAAATAAGCTTTGAATGTGGCCTTGCCCTGATTGCCAGAGGTCTGGCATTGTGGAGGCCTCGGCAGATGCAGCAGGCACCTTTCCCTCTTTTCAATTTTGGCTCGGCAGATCCTGGAGTTATGATTTCTACCGCAGAACCTGCATCGAGCATCCTGCTGATAGGTCCAAGACTTGTGGCCCCATCGGCAACACTTGAGGCACATGACTGGCGGTTCCACGTAGGGTGTTATCCCGCTCCAGAGATGAATACTCTCTGGCACTTCCCTTTCACGAGGGCAACAAGCTGACTCCGCTCCTCGCCCCTGGACGCGTGCCTCTTCACCCATACAAATCTGTCATCGTCCAATAAAAAGTCTGGGTCCAGTATGGTCGGATATCAGAAGATTATCATTAGTGGGTTTTTCGCCAGTCTTTGGGACAGTCATCACTGCCCCCCTGTATCCCTGACTCGTCAGGGTCTGCTCCGCCTCGCCTGCCCGTACTATGAGATAAGGCCTCCCCCTGCCTTTCTTCATTAATGGCTCGAAATCACGATGGTCCCGGTTCCCTCTTCGTTCTTTTTCCTCTTCTCCTGCTCGCCACTCATGTCCACACTTCCTTCACCACTTTCCATTTTATGGGGAACACTTGCAATATGTCCTTGCGAGGTAAAACTTTTATCCTCCTTTTTTACGTCGGAAAGAGGTGACCCCGATATGACAACACTAGCCATGAGATTCTCTCATATAAAATGAGAGGGAAAGATGGTAAAGATAAAGAAAGAGAGGGAGAGACTTATTTGGGACGTTCAGCCATAATTTGTCTTTAAATCCGAAGCCAGTGGTAGCATGGTAGCAACGGATATGAGGTGAGACTACGTTATGACAACGTAAATGATAATAGTAACATACAAAAAAGATCAGAAATCGAACTATATTCAGACTAATAACATGAAATTGAATAACTTACAATCTAGTACTCTATGCGGCAATTCAATTTCCATGGCAAATATAAAAAATGTGGCCATAGGTGTAAACGTAACACTTTTAGATTAGTTACTCTTGAATATCCCTTTCCGGCCACGTTCTCTGCAGCAGCTTCTCGACCAGAGAAATGTCGCCATCCTGGGCCAGTCTCTGATCCTGCCGTTCCCGGAAAAAGGGCCTTGTAAAGACTCAAGTGGTGGTTTAAAGGCTCAAATGGTGTTTTTTAGGTCGGTACCTAGTAGTATGCACAATATAAAACCGTACTCATGAACTGAGATTGAGAGCATTACGGGTAAAGGATCGAACGATTGAAGTTCAGTGAAATAGATTGATTTGTCATGTAGTAGCAGGAAAATTTCTGTATGGAGAAAGATATATTTGCTGTAATTTCGGCTCTATTGTTCTTCCATTTAAAGTCCGACCTTGGCCCCGGCAAATCATAGCATATAGCTTGTGTGATTTAGAGGCGTGATTGCATAAGTGTTGCTCTGGTTAAAAGATTATTATTATGAATTTCATAATTTGACTTGCCATCTAAGTACTGGACAATTTTTTTGTACCAGTTACTGATTTTCAGTAATTTGTTAGTAGAATGTAGCATTTTGATCTTTAGAAAAAAGAGAATAAAAAAATTATTTGTACTGTGGAAGGTGCCTGGTAAACTACCCTTGAAAAGAAACCCTATGCTTGCTTTAATGACTAATCCGTTTAAATTGCATCATCTTGTGAAATTTAAGAAATTAAAAATTTAACGTCGTAATGGGAAATTGGGGTATTAAACTTTTGATTTTTTCATGAAATAGTGATAGCTATTTGTTCATGAATAGAAATTATCATAGTCTCTACAAGTAATTCATATTTAGACATATATAGTCTAGAATTCATTTTCAGGTGGAAAGGACATAGACTTAAAACAGTCTTTTCCGATCTTCAGTTGTTTGCTTTTAAGTCTTTTTTTTTTTTCTTTTATTGTCACGAATAAATTATTTTTGCCATTCATTCTGTGAAGATGGATGAAGGAAAAGATTCCTCCCTCCCTTCCTCTCTTTATTCTGATATCACTTTTTGTTTCCTATGTTATCTCCCCTTCCCCTGTCCCATTCTTTTATTAGCCTTGTCCCCCCCTCCTCATATCATTCTCTCCCTACCATATTCCTTTCCTTTCCCTCCCATCCTCCTTCCCCCTTCAACCTTCTCCCTTCTCCCTTCTCCCTTCTCCCTTCTCCCTTCTCCCTTCTCCCTTCTCCCTTCTCCCTTCTCCCTTCTCCCTTCTCCCTTCCCCCTTCCCTCTTCCCCCTTCCTCCTTCCTCCTTCCTCCTTCCTCCTTCCTCCTTCCTCCTTCCTCCTTCCTCATGTCACGGACCCTCTATCTTGGAGTTTGGGTACCCTACACATCTCTACCCTTTTTTCTGAACTCATGGTTGTCTTTTTTATTATTATTATTATTATTATTATTATTATTATTATTATTATTATTATTAAAGAACCTGATTTTAAAACTTTATGTAAATGGTATTGGAATGTGATGAAAAAGAAATCTTCCCTACGTATGAGCAGTGACCATAACCCCCAAGTGAATGCTTACCAGAAATGACTTCATTCAAAATTGGAACAAGTGGTTTAATGTATGTATGTATGTGTATATGTATATATATAGATAGATATTTCTCTCTCTCTCTATATATATATATATATATATATATTATATATTTTATATATTATATATATTTTTTATGTGTATTATATATTTATTATATATATCTATTATATATATATGTATATTATATATATATTATATATGTTATATATATTATATATGTTGTATATATTATATATATTATATATATGTAATATATTACATATATTACATATATATTATGTATATATTACACACACACACACACACACACATACACATGTATATATAAATATATATATATAAATATATATATATATATATAGATATATATATAATATATATATATAAATATATATATAGATATATATATATAAATATATATAAATATATGTATAAATAAATATATATATATATATATATATATATATATATATATATGTACACACACACACACACACACACACACACACACACACACACACACACACACACACACACACACACACACACACACACACACACACACACACACACACACACACACGTGTGTGTGTGTGTGTGTGTGTGTGTGTGTGTGTGTGTGTGTGTGTGTGTGTGTGTGCGTCTATGTATATGTATATGTATATATGTATATGTATATACATATATGTATATGTGAAGTATATATATCATCATATATATTATATATATTTTTTATGTGTATTATATATTTATTATATATATCTATTATATATATATGTATATTATATATATATTATATATGTTATATATATTATATATATTGTATATATTATATATATTATATATATGTAATATATTACATATATTACATATATATTATGTATATATTACACACACACACACACACACACACATACACATGTATATATAAATATATATATATAAATATATATATATATATAGATATATATATATAGATATATATATATAAATATATATATAGATATATATATATAAATATATATAAATATATGTATAAATAAATATATATATATATATATATATATATATATATATATATATATATATATATATGTACACACACACACACACACACACACACACACACACACACACACACACACACACACACACACACACACACACACACACACACACACACACACACACACACACACACGTGTGTGTGTGTGTGTGTGTGTGTGTGTGTGCGTCTATGTATATGTATATGTATATACATATATGTATATGTGAAGTATATATATCATCATCATCATCATCAAACAAAAAAAAAAACAAAAAAAAATATATTATTATTTATTTAATAAAAGACAGCTACAGAAAATTTAAGAACAAATTTAAGCAAAAAGTCTAAGCCATGTAATACTGATGCCTATGATCTGATGCCCACTTATGTTTACAAGTGAAGATTGTCCCATTCCAAGCTAACTACAGGTATTTACTATATCTTCTTACAGAATACACAGACATATTGAAATATTATAACACTTACTGTAGTTACCCAAATCTGACGTACGTACATGCCATGTCCACCGTGAGTTTACTTTATTGTTTTTACACATAGATGGCTACACTTGTACTAAGTCACCAATGAGCCCATTTACCCTTTTCCTTGATTTACAAGTACTGCCTGTCTTGCCCATTTACCCTTTTCCTTGATTTACAAAAATATTTTACATTATCATATTTTGCTGTTACAAATGTTTATAACATTATAGTAATTTTAAAGTCTATAATAAAATAACACCATCGATATTCATAGCATTAGTAAAAAATACGATTTTCCAACCAGTTCAAGGAATGGTCAAATTAAGTAAGGTCACAAGGTCTACTAATTGACTCATTTATGGCTAAACACTAGCAGAGCCATCTATGTGCAAAAACATTTTACAAAAAAAAAAAAAAAAAAAAAAAAATATATATATATATATGTATATATATATATATATATATATATATATATATATATATATATATATATATATATATATATTGAGCACAGCACTTTCCCTAGCAGCTTATGGATAATGTTGATGGGACATTTACAGAAATAAAATATCCATTTTTGTAATGTATGGAAGGGATAATGTTAGAAAGTCACAGGTCTTATAATATTTATAACCAAACTCTGAATACTTATTAACAAAGCATTATGTAAACCCTTCTCATGACATATTTATTAATGCTGTATAATTATGCACAACCAGAATTATGATATAACCAGAGCACTTCAATAAAACAGTGTCATGGTAATGGTTAATGGTTACAAAGCAAAATAAATCTACTAGACATCAAAGGTCATAGAGAACTATAGAAGGGTGTAGTAGTGGAAAGGGTAAAGAGTAGATAATTAAATGTCAAAAAGCATACAGCAGTTTAGGATAGTATAGTATTGATGAAAGGAGTAAAGAGGAAAAAGTGTGGGATGCTGCAAGGATATCCATGAAGTAAGGCTAGAATTAGCAAAATGGGAAAGCTTTGATTAGATCAAAGATCATTTTCAGGAGAAATCCCATGTAGGGGAGGATATTGTTGTGATAAAAGGGTCACATATGTATCCATGAGGAAGTGGAAGGGATAATAGTGAAGGAAGGGGGGGGGGGGTGATTCAGATGAGTGTGTGTGTGTGTGTGTGTGTGTGTGTGTGTGTGTGTGTGTGTGTGTGTGTGTGTGTGTGTGTGTGTGTGAGTGTGTGAGTGTGTGAGTGTGTGAGTGTGAGTGTGTGAGTGTGTGAGTGTGTGAGTGTGTGAGTGTGTGAGTGTGTGTGTGTGTGTGTGTGTGTGTGTGTGTGTGTGTGTGTGTGTGTGTGTGTGTGTGTGTGTGTGTGTGTGTGTGTGTGTGATTGTGTGTGTTAGGAAGAAGGGGTGTTTGGGGAACATGAGAAGGAGGAAGATAGATGTCACATTGTAGAGGGAATGAGAAATTGAGACGGTGGATGAGGGATAAGCATGTTTTTTGGGGGCACGATTTGATAGTATTCATTGCCATCAATGGCATTGGTTGGGAGGTCTGAGAAACAAAGGTTTTCTTTGAATGGAGGAAGAGGGGACAGATGTTTGAGGGGCAGAGGAAGAGGTTGATGTAGGAGAGGATGTGGTAGGAAAATATGGGTGGAACCAAGATATCTTTACACAGGTATAACCACTCCATCCTAATGAATATCCTAGAAAATATTCAATATGCTTTTTATTTATTTATTTTTTTCTCAGTCCCTTGTTTGTGTTTTTTACTGAACTATTTTTAGAGGAAATGCATTGAAATAATATGCTCCATAAAATATTTCACAAATTGTTTGGGTCAAAAAAATAGGGCATATCTAATGACATCACCAGATTCAGTCAATGAGAGGGTTAGGTACTGGGGAAGTAGAGGTTTGGATGTCTGGATTTAAAATGGAAATAGGGAGCATTATGATAAAGTATTATGGCAAAAGCAGCACAAATGAGTTAACAATTAGGATAAGTGGATAGAACAATGGGATGAAGAAAAGCAAAAGGAAAGGAGAAGAAAAGACAATGCAATGTTAGTTGAGGCAAGGGCCTCTTTCCCCATCTTGTAAGCTCCCAACAATGAGCAAGGTATTGGGGGAGAGCAGAGGGAGAGGTGGGTGTAGGAGAGGATGTGGTAGATAGAGTGGAACATTTAGATTGTCTGGTGCGACAGGTAGAGTTTGAAGGAGGAGGGGGAGGGGTAGGAACCGGGAAAGTGGTAGAGATTGGAGTATCTGGTTTTAGACTGGAAAAGGAATTTGACTGGGGGAGAAAGGGAGTAGAGATAGGTTGGTTCGGGGTAGAGGGAAGAGGTACTGGGGGAGATGCTGGAACTTCTTGTGAAGATGGGAGGGGAGCAAAGCAAATTACAGTTTTTGAATTGGTAGAAAGTGAAACATTTTGTCGGCATGCTTCTTGTCTGACTTTGTATAGAGTGAGACCTAATTTGAATCTGAGAACTGCTACCTCAGATTCAAGCTTGTAGGCAGGGCAGCTCTTATAAAATACATTATGGAAGCCACCACAATTGGTACACGTGCATGACTGAGCAGAGCAATTTCAATTTCTGGTTGGGTACATAGAGGGCAGCAAGCTGTGGAGCAATAGTGGCTGGATGGCCAAAACGCCAACATTTCTGACATTGATAGGGAAGGGTCGATATGGTTGGATGCTGTAGGATAGTATATTAGTGAAAAGGTTATAGAGGGGGGAGCAAATGGAATACAGTGGGGATTTGTAAAAGTATGTGGCAGAGCTGCAAAAAGTATCGGAACCCGGGAACTATATTCCCAGAATTTTTTTTGGCTTGGCAGAAAATTTTCAGCAAAACTTGATAAAAAACAACTGTTCTATGCAATTACAAAAATTGTTTCTTGATTTTTTCACAACAGAACGAAAGTTCATTCAAGTGTAAGTTTAATGTCCTCAGGTTGTAGAATGTATCAAAGCTAATAGCTAATCACAAAGTTGTTTGATTTTTGTTTACTTTTTTGCATAGTCCATCTTTGCCAAAAATAAAAAAGATCCAACAACAACCAAATTACAATATATTATTGGAAACTTTCTCCAGACCCAATAAATTAGAAGCCCTTCAAAAAAATTTGCGTACTATTGGTAGAACTATTGTACACAATACTTTTACCTAACAGAAAATTTTTGTCCTGTTTCCCAGGTTCCCAGAAAGGAAAATATTTTTTGCAGCTCTGGTATGTCGTTAAAGGTATAGGGCGATCAGATCAAGTGGAGAGTATGTGTCTGAGGAAGGGAGAGTAACACTGTAATACTGTAACTGCAAAAGAGCTAATATGAACCAATCAAATGGTAATACAGTAAGAAATGATAGTTGTAGAAGTAGGAGAAGAATCCTGAGAATGAAATAGGGAATAGGGGATGGTGGTGAAGTATTGGCGAGAGTGTCAGGAAGGGAAGGATTCACAGGATAATGGGGAAGGAAGAGGGATTGGTGATGCACATGGAGGGGAGGGTGGGCTATTTTTGGTTAAGTGGGAGAAAGAGGAGGGATAGGGGGAACTTGAGGAGGAGGAGGAGGGATATTGGCAGATACTTTGAATGAAGAGCAACTAAAGGGATTAGAGGGTGGATGAGGGAGTGGATCAATCTTTTGAGTCATTTTTATGAACTTTTGGATGTCTTCAATAGTTTCTGGAGGGGAGTTGGGTGGGAAGGTCTGAAAAACTAAGGTTTCTTATGTGGAGGAGAAGAGGGAATAGATGTCTGAGGAGCAGAGGAAGAGGTGGGTGTAAGAGAGAATGTAGTAGGAGAAAATGAAATGGAATGTTTAGGTTGTCTGGTGCGATAGGTAGAGTGAGAAAGATGGGGAGGGGTAGGTACCAGGGAAGGGGTAGAGATTGGAGTATCTGGATTTATTCTGGAAAAAGAATTTGACTTTGGGAGAGAGGTAGTTGAAATAGGTTAGGTCAGGGTAGAAGAAAGAGAACTTGGGAGAGATGCTGAGACTTCTTGAGAAAATAGGAGGGGAGCGGAGCAAAGAATAGTTTTCAAATAGGTAGAAAGAGAAAAACCTCCTCAGTGTGCCTCTTGACTGGCCTCATGTAGAGTGAGGCCTAGTTTGAATCTGAGAACTGCTACCTCAGATTTCAGCTTGTAGGTTGGACAGCTTCTATGAAATACATTTTGTGAGCCACCACAATTGGCACGTGTGACTCGGCAAAGCAATTTGAACGGTCATGACCTGGTTGGGCACATAGAGGGCAGTGGGCTGTGTATTGACAGTGTTTGGCTGACACTCCACCAACATAAACTTCATGGGTGAGGTCATATCTAGGTGTAGGACTTGCATTGGCCTTTAGGAGGAATAGTGTTGCACTGGACTGCCACTGTATTATAGTTGATGAGGCATGTGAGCAAGTCATTTTCACAATCTGACCAGTCCTTGTTGTAAACAGGATGGAAACAGTTCCGGTACAAGTATTAAGGGAGAAGTGGGGTTAGGCAGGAATAGGTTTACCAGTGGGGTCAGTCCAAGTAGATAGTGCATGAGCTTGGGACTCAGGCGTAACTGTGACAAGGCAAGAATGATCAGAATGACTGGGAAAGGAAACTTTGCCTACTTGTTTTTGGAGAGATTGTTGGAAGAGAAGGGTATTGTCAGGGTATGGGGCTGTGAGGGAATTACAAAGAATTGATCCCACTTGGCAGGGCCAAAAAGGGTACTCAGAAAGTTTGCAGAATTGGAAGCAGTTGGAGGACAAGGGTAGGAGGAAGATGGAGTGGAGTGGAGAGGTGGTACTATTGGGAGGACAATAAAGATGAAGAATAGTAATAAGGGTGTGGGGGTAGACAATGAAGAAGACTATGTAGTAGAAGATGGAGTGGAAGATGATGAGAGAGAGGAAGGGATGTATTCTGAAGGTTGAGTAATGACCTGGGTGGATGATTCAGAATAGATAAAGTTGACAGCAAACATCGAGGAAAAGGTATTAGTATCAGTCGGAGCAATGGTTAAAGGAGAGGCAGGGGTCGGGAAACCAGTTAAATCAAATTTAGATAGGCTAGTTGATGAACCCCTTGGTGAAGGGTGAAGAAAACTAAAAAAAAAACTACATTGAGCCGAATCACCGCCTCATAGCGCTTTGGCGCACCGCTGCAGCATACAGCTGCACGGCACATTTCAAGCGGTTTGTTATGACGTCTAGAGACGTGACCCGTCGTGAAGGGGTTAAGTAAAACATATTCATGTTGGCCATGGTGATCCTGAAATAAATGGGGAGAGGACACAGTGTACCCCTCAAGGTCCTCATGTGGGGTAAGGGCTAGACAATAACCAAGGGAATACCGTGCCCATGGCTCCTGAAGGCCATTCATGACTGACATAAAGCCAGCCTTTCATCCTATCAGCATGGCTTTTACACCTTAGGAAGTGGACAGTAGGGGATGATGAAAAAGAGAAGGAAAGGAAAGGGAGAGAAGAAAAGATCATGTAAAATTAGTTGAAGTGAGGGCTGAGGTCCAAGGTAGGGGTGATCCCTTACATTGGGCCCCAGTCTTCGACTCCTAAGCCCCCCACAACAATAATGAGCAAGGGATTAGGGGGGAGAAGAAAAGGGAAAACAAAAACTGCAAAATTGGTAGAGCCAAGGGCTGAGGCCCAAAGTACTAACCAAATCAGGAATGGCATTTAATGCATTTTCTGCTTATTTGATATTCTTGATTCATTCTCCTTCACAAACTCTACATATAATCAGTTCAGTAAGATATCTCGGGTTAAATTAAACACATATCCTTTTAATTGCCTTTATTTTGAAATATATATATATATTTATATATATACGTTTTAGTTCTACAGAACAAGCATTTTTTAACCACAACCAAATCCATTACGATTACAATATCCATTACATTAACTATTTTCAGATTATGAGGTAACATAATAAAACAAATGTATTTTCATTGCATTTTAATCTGGCATCATCAACATTGTAAAATAAAAATAATGTAAGTATTAACTATCTTCATACAGAGAGGACACACTCTCAACAAGTTATCTAAGGTATAATGAAGAAAAGGACAAACTTAGGAAAAATATCATTTATTTTACAATTAATTTACAAATGTACAAAATCATCATAAAAATGCTAAAAGTATATTCACACGAGTTGAGCCTTCCTATCTTGTCATCATTCTGCTGATTCAAAAGGCATATCTGTAACCACTTGCTCACTCATTTCCCATTTTGACAATTTGTTATCAGTTCTCGTCCTAAAAGTCATCACAGTATAAATAACAATCAAACTTAGATATTCAGAACATGTGATCAACATGGCTTTCTCAGACTAAAACCAGACTAGACCACAATAGTTTGGACAAACTATACTTCAAGCCCAACTTTTGCAAATGAAACTATGGACTTCAAAAATCTTTTTGTATAAATAACATTATCTAAACACTGATTAACAGTTACAATATTTTTTTTTAGACATACTTTAAGCAAATAATTTTTGTGTCTTTTTTCTTACATGAAAACATTGTACTTTATCAAATGTAAACATGTTTTCCCAGTCAAAGTCTGCATTCATAAACATTTTGCATCAGAAATATGCATAATTATCAGGCTTTACAAGTAGTTGCACTTACAATCTTGGTCAGGTTCTAATGAATATTCCAGTTCAAAAGCCCTGATACAGAGTCAACAACAGAAAAA
>NC_061830.1:28268145-28283145 GCF_019202785.1 Penaeus chinensis | reverse complement strand
AAAAATGTATTTTTTACTATCGATGGTGTTATTTTTATTATAAACATTAGTAACAGCAAAATAAGATAACGTAAAATATTTTCATAAATCAAAGTAAAGGGTAAATGGACGGGACAGGCAGTACTCGTAATTGGCTCATTGGTGACTTAGTATATGTTTAGCCATCTATGTACAAAAACAATCAAACAAGTAACTCACAGTGGGCATAGCATGTATGTACATGTCATCCCCTTTGGCATTGGGTTAAAATGGTTGGTGGAAATGTAAATATTAACATTCAGCATACTCACTCACCTATGCACATGTGCACTCAATTCACAGACAGACAAACATAGACCTGTATTTTTAAAAAATAATATATACATTTGTATCAATAATTGTACCATGTCTGTACAAGTATGAAGTGAAGCAATCAGATTAGTTAAAGTTCCTCCTATTACCATATGTGTTTCCATTTGAAGTACATATATGTGTACATACAAACTAATGTACCTCATCTAATTGAGGCAAATAAAGAAGAGAAAGGAAGAGGGGGGGAAAAAAATTTAAAATTATGATTAAGTGTTAATTTCTCCCCTCTCACCAACCCAACTGCAGCTAAATGGAAACCAGTTGTTGAGGGCTACTCACTTGCTCATGGGAAATAACTAATTGGAAACTGAACCTGACAGAGTATTGCATTCCCTATTACCATTAAAAGTATAAAATACTTTAAAGATAAAAAAGTCATGAATAACTATATATGACATGTGAAATGTTGTAATGCATATTAAATTAAAGAAAGAGGAAATAGGATTAAATGTCTTCCAACTTCATACCCTTCCAAATTCTCCAAACTGCTTTCCATGAATAAGAGAAATGGACTGTGTAGAGTACTATAGTGTTATAGTCATCACCACTTTAATTCATTATTCCTGTAACAATTTTCCATAAAGAAATCACATTTTAGACTGCCAAATCAGTCCTTCCTTTGTTATCATTTAATAAATCCTGTCAACAAGTTAATTCAATTGGAAAAGGCTTTGATGGAACCATATTGAATTCCAGAAAACTTTGCACTTGATGACACCAAAGCTGGTAATTGGTCACTGCTACTGTTAAGCATGCCAACTGATTTTCCAAGCAAAATTTGTTTTATGGGTGATAACTGAAATGTACAAGTTGAGGTGTAGAGGAGCAAGTGAAGAGTGGAATTCTATTAGTCAAAGTCAGGAAACTTGGATGATTCTCAGCAATGGATACAGCCAATAATGCCTGCAGTTACCAGACAGAGAGAAAAAGGAAAAGAGAAAATAAAATTTAAAAAAAGGAGAAAATGAAAGAAATAATGAGACAGACGGTAAATAAAGGTGAGAAAGAGAATGTTAATGGTTACTTACCTTTTACCCCAATGGTGTTATGAAAAAATCTTAGTGCACTTGCCACTGTGCTGGGATTAATATCAAGGTCACTTACTTGAAAGAAAATTTAAAAGTGTGGGGATCATGATTTTCTCCACCCTCTGTCTTTAGTTGAGGACAAACCATTTTTTTATTATTATTTTTTTTTTTCATTTAAGAAAACCAGAAAAAGAAAACGAAAAAAACATCATCACTGAAGAGGGTTAAGACAGACTTTAGAAGGCTGTACCTGTATAGCATGCATAACAGAAAGCAGCCTCCACTGTCATGGTATGTACAAGGAATTTTGGCCTTCTTTAAGGCATATCAAATAACAGATATAGACATGGAAAAAAATAAAAATCCTTATGCAGTAAAAGAATATTACAAACAGGGAGGCAGGGAGTCATGTCACTGCACATGGGTATTTGTGTGAACCCCACCTACAAGCCACACACACCTGTCAAAGTGCCTAGATCCAAACAGTTTTCCATAAAGAAAAGGAGGATTTTGTGATAGGCTTAGGGTAATGGAATGCCTCTGCTGACAGCAGCAAGACTTTTTTCAGTACTTTCTGAGTGAATGTCATCAGATAACTTTCACATTCTCTGATTAAATCAATTTGTTCATTAAATGTATTAAATGATACCAAAGGTAAGTTTTGGCAAAAAATAGAATTGTTTCTTGGCTCTGGTTGTCTGCCTTTATTATTTTTATAGCTTTAAGAGACTATCCTGAAGCCCCTCAGGTAAGTTTTGCTCAACATACAGTAATTCCAATAAACTGTAATATCAAGTGTTTCATATTTTATATTTCTTTCCCCCATACCTTTTAATTTTCATACTCTGTTTTCAAAGACTATAGATTCAGGAAAAATAACATACGAATCAGAAATTTGTAAGGAAATGTAAATATCAGTGATTAAGAAATATCTAATAGCAAAAATTGCAGTAGCTGAAGATGTCTTCTGATCTGTGATTATAAAAAATGAATATACAAATATAATGAGCTCTATTTATTTATTTTCTACAATCAGAAACTCATGTTTTTTTTTTTTTTTTCTTAGTTATATTTACACAGTATTTGAAAATATAATAAACTTTTTTTTCTTTTTTTTTTTTTTTTTTTTTTCTTATGGCTAACATGTTCTGAAGCACCTCATAAAATTCAAAACTTTGTTTTGACAAAAATGAATAAAAGGTATGAATAAGAATGAAGATCTTCACAATACAAGAGATCTATTTGACTTGTTTCGATTATATCTGTCAGAAATACATATCTATCATGTATTACTGACAGATATATTCAAAACTGGTCAAATACATTTCTTGTATTGTGAAGATATTCATTCTCATTCATACCTTTTCTACATTTGTCGCAAATAATACGGAACAAGAACATTACAAAATCATTCCTGAACCTGTCACACCTTAAAGTAGCAAGAATATAAAGAGTATGTACAATTAAAAGTAAAGAAGCAGTTTTGTACTTGTACGACCTCTTTGGCACTATAGTATATCTTAAATATACATGTATCCATTAAAGCCCATTATAAAACAATTAAGCAAGTCCTCACCATCATCCTTTTTATTTTCATTATTTATGTTATTGTTGATATTAAGGGTTGGCTTTGACACATTGAACTTGATTTTTGTCACGAGGCCACCAGCTGGATTGGCTTGTGGAGTTGAAAGCTCTGTATTCCCATCAATGGAACTGGCAATATCCGTCTCTGCAGCATTGACAGATACTGTAGGCGTATCCCACATAGGCTCATCAGTGCTCTGTTAATAAATAAATAAAGAAAAAAAAGATAAGTACAGAAGGAGAGATTAAGACCAATGACACTAAGTATAGGAAAGAAAAGTATGTTTAACTAAGCAAACAAACTTGCAAATGTATTGCTAAACATGCATTTTCTTCTGATTAAAAATACAGCTAAACCAGGTAAAAGAAAAACACTTCTAAAAACCAAGTAAATCTACCAAAAGGCATTATCTATACTATATAGCAGGTCAGGGACTGCATTAAGACAAGATTTCCTTTCCTGAAAAAGGCAGATTGGCTCAATACACATTTTTCTCACCCCCCCCCCCCCCTCCCTCCCCCATCCCCTGATCTTCCTCCATCTATTTCCTATCACCACCTCTTATCTTTGGGTTCAAAATTTTACTCTTCATTAGTTTTGTGAATAACTGACTGAGAAAATGAATGCAAGTAAGCATGTGTAATCAATCAGTAAGTCAAGTGAAAAAGTGCAACTGTCTGGTGTAATATGCTACAAATGAAATATTTAGTTCAAATATGACCAAATGTGATCCATTTCCCCAGCATGTCATGTCTATTGACCTCATTGCGCAACAAGCTGGATTCGTCGTCTTCCTCGGGTTCCTTATCAATCAGATCTTCCTCATCTTCATCTTCAGGTTCTCTCTTCACCTCTTGTTTGATATTCAAGGCCACCGGGAAAGACTGCAGGAGAACAACAAGGATGGAACTGCTCAGTGGGTCACACAGATACAAAGAAACTGAGGATCAGGTTGCGAGACAGTACAAGGAAACGCTATTCAAAGCTGAGTAACAGTAGCAAGAATATAAGACTGGCTTCCTAATATGTGAAATAAAAATCAGAGACAAAAAAACTTGACTTAAGAAATTGCTCTGAAGTCCTGTTATATAAGGAGTAATACTTAAAAACAATAACTGAAATTAAAAAAAAACCATCCTCTCAGAAATTATATAAAATAAATACCATTACAGAAAAGATGACTTATATCCAGGAAAAAGCAGATCATAGTATTTAAACAAGATTAGATACATTTCCCAGTTTTCTTTTGCTTCTTTCCATTTTTGATGCATTTCATTTCTGGAGAAAACCGGGAAAAGTAATACTCTGGACATCATGCACTTTCAAAAACTATACTTTTACATAATGATATAAAAATTTTCATGCACAAGCAAAAATAAAGAATAAAAAGCAACTAGAGACATTTCTGGTTGAAAGTAAAGCTTAAAATGTATTGTAACATCTATAGACTGTACAACTCCAGATGACAGTATATATACTGTAAGCATATTATGACCAAAATAAGAGTTCAATAAAATGTTAAAATCATATACACGTATATACTGAAAAACACACAAACAGAACAATTCTTATATGACACAATGTTCTGTCAGCTGTCTGTGTTTTAAAATAAATATGTAACAAACAATTTAATTCATACATTTACTTTCTTTCCTCCTGTGCTTTACAATTCAAGAAATTAATTCTCATGGTTTTCCTGACACAAAGCTAACCTTTCTCCTTCCAACCTCTCTCGCTCTCACTCACTCACTCACTCTCTCGCACTCACTCACTCACTCACTCACTCACTCACTCACTCACTCACTCACTCACTCTCTCGCACTCACTCACTCGCTCTCTCGCACTCACTCACTCGCTCACTCGCTCTCTCGCACTCACTCACTCGCTCTCTCGCACTCACTCACTCGCTCTCTCGCACTCACTCACTCCCTCACTCGCTCTCTCGCACTCACTCACTCGCTCTCTCGCACTCACTCACTCTCTCGCACTCACTCACCCTCTCGCACTCCCTCACTCACCCTCTCGCACTCCCTCACTCTCTCGCACTCGCTCACTCACTCTCTCACACTCACTCACTCTTTCGCACTCACTCACTCTCTCGCACTCTCACTCACTCTCTCGCCCTCACTCTCACTCAGTGTCACTCACACTCACTCACTCACACTCACTCTCGAACCATGTAGCTTAACCTGTGCAAAGTCACAATTAACTACAGAAATAAAGGGTTCTCTCAGGCTTGCTTATTAAAGTTTATGGGAAAAGAAATCCTTACCAGCTGATTATCACTTTCAACATCATACTCCTCAACATCCAGCGGCTCTTCTTTGATCCTGATGGGCAGATCTGACAGTAATGACATCCCTGGCAACTTGTCTGCTGCTGTGATACAGAAGAAGTGAGTTAAGAGCTTGCAGATACACATGTTTATCAGTGTAGATTGTTTATATAGATTATTTTTTGTCTATCTACATGTTTCTTTCTAATATAGATCACATTTAAAGTTATTTCCTTCCTTTCCTTCCTATCTACAATTACTTGTTACAAGTTTTTTGTTCTTTTATCATTCAATCACTACTTTCTACTTCATTCCACTTATTTTCCCCGATATCTCCTCTATATTCTCTCAAATTACTAATGTCTATATATGTTTCTTCTTTCCTATTCTATCTACTTCTTTTTTATTCTATCCATATACATATATATATATATATATAGTTTTTGGTTTCCTGTATATTCTGAGCCCTGAATCTTTCTTTCCCTTTCCCTTCTCCTATTTTTCATTTTGATATGCTCTTCCTCTTTACTATATCCTCTCTTCTTTCCCTCTCCACATCTTCCTTTTCCCGCTTCCACATTCCCTCCCATTTTAGCCTCATTTCATTCAGAAAAGGATCTTCATACTTGGTGGCTCAGAATCCTTTGAAACATCATTGTTGGTCTTTTCCGACTTTTCTGCATCATCAGAACTTGCTTCCTTGTCGCCTGCTTCTTCCTCCATCTTATCTTCTTCCTCTGTCCTTTCCATTTCCTTCAATCTTTCTTCTGCTTCACGCTCTGCTGCCTCAGCCTGATGAAATGCAATAGGAAAATGATAAAAATATAAAAAAAAATATTTACAGGATAACATCATATCATAAGGCATTATTACATCTGCATGTTATATATACAGGTACTGTGAGAATACCCTCACAAAAAGCTCTGAAGTTGTTTGAAAGGCAGACAAACTGATAAAAAAGTACTAATACTTGCAAAAACTAGTGATATCAAACCAATAAAAAAAAAAATATATATATATATATAATCATAAATCAAAATCATATCAAATATAATTTTAATGACTAAAAGAAGAACTGCATAAAAGAATGGGGATAAAAATAATACTAGGGAAACTGATGATAACAACAATACTAAATATATTGGTGCTAAAGTCTTACCCTCTAAAATATATATTTTTCTCTTACCTTCTGCCAATAGGAATTGTCCGTCAGCAAAAGAATTAATTCAATTTAATAGTCTATCATATCCATAATAATCAAATCCATCTTAGAGCTACTTTACAAGTTCAAACTAATCCTCTTCAACACTTCCTTAAAATATACATTCTACCCTAGCAGTGCCCTCATTAATATTACATCTCTGCATCCAAAGCTGCTTCAACAAAGAATGTAATGCTTCATTATAAGAAATACAGCTGAAAGCATTGTCAGTGCTATTTACCCTGATGGTATCTTGGTGACAAGCAGGATGATAATTAATGCCATCTACTTGAATAGCATTGTGGTATCTCCACTCTTCAGTTTCCTGGTGGAAGAACTGAGAGAAAGTGTCATGGCAGGTAGGACAAACACCAAGGGCTGAATCAGATGACACAGCCACACTTGGCTCCTCTGCTTCCTCAGATTCCATGGTTTCAACCACTCCTTCGTTTTCAAACATACTTGGTACTGTAAAAACAATAGCTGATTAGATGCAGTGCAAGCATTTCATACAAGAGGAAAGAAAGACACAGACATGAAGTCTATGAAAAAAGTGAAAAACAATTCTAACAAATAGAAGAGAGAAAAATCAATAACAGTTTTCTATTTCTTATACTCATTTATTATAAATCAATGTTTCTTATCTGAACATTTAACTTTTATATGCATAATAATTTTAATACCTCTTTCCTCGACATCTTCAATTTCCTCATACTGCAGCCAGTCCTGAATAGAGAAGTAAAACTTTCTGGTGTTTGCCTTTTTCGTGGACTCTTGCTGGCGTCTGTTTTGACGGAAATGCCAGTCCAAGTGATGGGAATACTGTAGTGTTTGCTCTGGTGGGTAACGAAGGCCACAAGATGAACACTGCATTCCCCGATAGATCACTTCAATAAGCCACTTTCGCCTCCTGTGGAGATAATTTCAAGAAAATTTTCATATATGTTTCTGATTTTTAATACTCCTGTCTTTCTCATTTATAAGTTCCAACGGTGACTGATGTTATGTAATGATCTACAAATTTCATTCTGAAGAAAACAAAGTACCCTAAAATAAAAATCAGGTATGGAATATCAATTGCAAATGATCATAATGAGACCTTGGCATTATAATATTTGTTCTTCAGAATGAATAACCAATACTTACTTTCGAAGATTTTCTGAGTTGAACATGAATTCAACTGGAATTCGTTCATACTCTTCCTTTTCTTTCTCCTCTTCCTCCTCTTCTCTCTTCTGTTCTTCTTCTTTCTTTGCTTTGGATTTGTCTTGTACTTTTGTTGATATTAGGCCAGTGCGAGTGAGGTTTTCCAGCAGAGAATTTAGATCAAGTGCCGTTTTAGGAACTGGTTGAGAGGCCTTATTAGGGGCTGGAGGAAGCTGTGTTGTCATGTATGAACCTGGAACTGCATTTGGAGGAATACCAACCTGTGGTGGCGGATGACTGAGAATATCAGTAAGTGAGGCAATGGCTTGTGGGGTTGGTTGGTTGTTTACATTAGATAATGGTAACACTCCAGAAGTGGGACCAAGCTGTGGAGGTTGCACAGGAGGGGGACCTTGTGGTGGAGGGCCTTGTGGGGGGGCTCCCTGTATTGGTCTCTGTGTTGGAGGTGGTCCCTGAGGCAGGAAAATTCCGTCAGGTCCAAGAGTTGAATGTGGGGCCACCTTTGTTTTTTCTGGATAATTTGGAGGAGGTTTCCTGGGAATCCCAACAGGGGGTGACCTTCTGTTGGGACCTTTCATGACTGGCATGTTTCTCTCTTCCCCTGAAAACTGATCTTGAGCTGGGCTGCCAGAAACACCTGACAATTTCTGTCCTTCACTTTCCATTCCATGTATATTTACTTGTCCTGGTATAATTCCAGCAGGTAGAGCAGTGAACCGTAGAAAGCGTCTATAGCCACGTACACTGATGCTGATTGGCAAACCTCCAAACTCGACTGGGAACCTGACATCATTAATTGTGACTGCTCTTAGAGAATCCACAAATTTAATGATGAATGGCCTGCCGTCTATATTAAAGCGCTGTGGCTTAGCGTCCAAGTAAAGGGGAACAACTTTCCTAGCATGGATTACTAGTTGAATCTTCCCAACAACAAAATCTGTATTCTTAACAGGTCCTATATTGACATTGGGAGGTTTCCCATCTAATCTCACTGTTCTTGGCTGCCCTGCAAGATGTACAGTTATTGGTTTTCCACCAAAGAAACACTGATATCCTCTATTATCTAACATTAGTTCTTTTGTTGGGACACCTAGTTTGACACGGTGTGTCTCTCCAGCAATTGTAAACTCTTTATAGTCTTCCCCTATTCTCATGGGTAGTACAAACTGGCCCTCATCAAATACGATGTTACAGTGACCTTCCCCAAATGTGAGAATCCGGGGATCATCCCTGTCCAAGAGGATGACAGCTGTGTTACCATATGTTCTAATTTCCCTTGGGACCTTGTCGATATCAATTGTTCTTGTCTCTGAATCCCTAGCTACAGCCTTTAGCCGCTCTTCTGTGACAAATGGAAGATCTGCTTCGCCTGTCCATTCATCTTCAAGGTTTCCTTCCCTGTAACCCCAATTACGGTCATCCTGAATGAATCCTCCTCTCCCTCTTCTTCCTCGTCCTCGCATGCCTCCTCTGCCCCATCCATCTTCCCCATCTGGCCCTCCAGGAGGTCCACCCCGTCCACTTGGAAGGCCTCGTCCCATACCCCCAAGGCCACCTCTTGATGGAGGTCCATTGGGACCCATGTAACCTCCTCGACCACCTCTCATATGATTTTCCCGCATTCCCCTTCCATGTCCTGGACTTGGACTTGGACCTGGACCTGGACCTGGACCTGGCCCCAAACCTGGGCCTGGTCCAGGCCCTGGCCCTGGCCCTGAACCTGGTCCTGAACTTGGTCCTGAACTTGGTCCTGAACCTGGACCTGAGCCTGAGCCTGAGCCTAGTACTGGCCCTGGCCCTGGCCCTTGACGTGGCCCTGAACCTGAGGTGGGAGGTGCAGATGTAGGACCTGACAATGGACCCTCACTTGGTCCTGTCCAATCTCCATCATCTGGTAAAAATAAAAAAATATATATATATATATATATCAATATCAATCACTGTGGGGATCATTGTTTGGTTATATAATCATACTAAAGATTACAACTATATCAATATATTGGACAGGAAACATATCTGTTAACTGTTGTAGTGAAGCCATTATGTGATTCAATTAACCTCATGCTAATAAAAAAAATGCCATACCTGGGAAATGTGAAGGTGTTCTGTGATGTCGCCTGTCTCTGTACTGTGCTTCACGAATTTTGTCTTGCTCCACCAAAGTGACAACAGTGGTTAGCAACTGGTTGTATTGACTGAGATTGATCTCACCTCGACGCATTTGCTCTTCTGCTTGTTTCACTATTACCTGTGGATATTCAAATGTTATGTATACAGATACATGCAATGATGTGATGTGTTAAACTAACTCTTGTGCACTTAAAAAATATCAGATAATAAGATAATAAATAATCAAAGGTAATTCAAATCAAAGATACCAGGTAATCACACAGGAGCCAATTAGTAAAATTATGTGCCCTCAGTTGATTTCCCCCTTCAATGAGTTTTTTTTTTGGAAAAAAAAAAACAAAAAAAAAAACCCTATTGTTATTGATATTGTTTTTGACATGATTAATATTATTAAATCATAATGTTATTAACAATACTAATGGTAATAAAAAATGAAAAAAATCTTTCTAGAAATCAAATAAAAGGGTTGACAGATGAGTTAAATAGCACTAGTAACTGACTCTTTAGTGATTAAGAACATATGGATCCATCTTTGTGTAAAGACAATCTATAAAGAAGAAGACATAGTGGATATGGCAAGTTTCTTGCCATCCTGTCAACAATGGGTTAACCCCCTGAATACAGGTTTGACCATCACGGTGGGTGGGTGACATGAACTGACATCACGGGAAAACTTGCCACGAGTGCACAAACTTATTAGGATATTTATTTTACTCATTTGGAGATTTTGCATTATTCCCATTGATGTATGAGTGTGGAATGAAATGTCCACAAAAATAAGTAACATACTGTTACATAGTTTTGTTTATCTATTTATTTTTGCACTGAATTGTAGACTACCTAGTTCTTTCCACCCTAACTCTGACCCCAGCATGCCGATGTCAGCATGCCAGTATTTACTCGCAGCTAAGTCAACTGAGAGGGGTAACTAGGCAAGAACCCAAGACCTTGTAATTACAAAGCTGGTGCTTTATCACTGAGCTCTCAGAAACTAAATGTAAAAAATATAGAGATATATAAATAATGACACACTTTTACCATTTTTCTCTCAGTATGAAATAATTTTTAATCTTAAAAAAAGAAAAAAAAAAAAAAGAGATCTCACACATTAACCCAATGCCACCGGGGAAAATGAACAAAAAATGGGGAAAATGCTGTGCCTATTTTCTATATTTTTTGTGAAATGTCTGCCCATAGATGGCTCTGCTAGTGCTAAGGAGTCAATTAGTAGACCTTGTGACCATACCTGATTTGAAATGGCAGGAAAAACGTATTTTTTACTAGTGCTATGAATATCGATGGTATTATTCTTATTATAAACATTATAATTATTATAATGTTTTTTAACACTAGTAAAATATTTTGTAAATAAAAAAAAAGGGTAAATGGGCGAGACAGGCAATACTCGTAACTGGCTCATTGGTGACTTAGTACAAGTGTAGCCATCTATGTGTAAAAACAATCAAACAAGTACTCACATTGGGCATAGCACGTCCATACTCGTCATACCCGGTGGCATTGGGTTAACCATACCTCAGGCCAATTGAATTGCCAGAAGGCCTAAATTTTGGAGCATGCATAAAATTGGAGGGATGTACCATGTGCAGGCAATTAGCGCACTTTGCATCAATACAGCCCAAAGGTCTGAGTGCTAATATTTTAGCCTATATCCCACAAAGCATCAAGCCAACACTGAGTGCAATTTGTGTAATGGAAGGGCTATAAATTATGATTAGTGTGATAATGAAGAAATGAACTAGCAAGATGGCTATTCTCAGTAATGAGTTAAGTATTCATATTCAATGAACATACTTTTTGTAAAGACACATGACTAAAATCTAACCTGATAATTCTGTCTTGCAGCTTCTCCTCTTCCTGGTGATCCTGGACTATCTTCATCCTCTTCATACAACTTTCGGCGACCATCTCCTGTAATCATTATATAAAATTCAGCATTTAACATTATATGTTATGTGGTAAATCTAATGGGAAAGAGAAAGATAGAAAGTCAGAACCTCATATTTTATTGTTTTGTGACATAAACCTACCTATATTGCCTGCTATACCCATGCCTCGGTGGCCTCTCCCTCTGCCTCGGAAGTTTCTGCCGCGGTTTGAGAATCCATGGTGGTTTTCAAAGAATGGGGGCTCTACATCCTCTCCTTCCTGACTGAAGCGCCGTTCAGAGTCTGTCAATAAGTATGATATTTATATTATATATATATATACAATATATACATATATAATATATAATATATAATATATAAATATATATATAAATATATATATAAATATATATATATAATGTATATATATAAATATGTATATATATATATACATATAATATATATATAAATATATATATAATACATATATACGTATATATACACACATATATACATATATTCGTATATATATACATATTTATATATACATATTTATATATACATATACACATATATACATATATATTATATATATATTTTTATATATATATATAATTAAAAAAAAAAAAAATAAAAAAAAAGCACACTGCAGCTTACCCCAGTCCTTGCTCTGCTTCAGGAGAACTCCCTGTAAAATAAAGGTGCAAAGCACATATTGGTGATCAAATGTGATATTAAGCAACAAAGCAGAAGAAACACACAAGTGTAGAATCATCACACAAAATGCATCACACTAAATTTCTACAAATGGTGCACAATAATATTTACGTATATATATACACATATAATACATATATACGTATATATATACATATATGCATATATATACATATTATATATATATTTTTATATATATATACATATAAACATACATATTATATACATATTATATATATTTATATACATACATATTAATATATATATAATATATATACATATTTATATATACATATTTACGTATATATATACATATTATATATTATATATACATATTATATATATAATTATATATATATAAATATGTATATATATAAATATATATATAAATATATATATATATTATTATATATATATATACAATATATACATATATAACGTATATATATACACATATACACATATATATACACACACACACACACATATATATATATAAATATGTATATTTATATGTGTGTGTGTATGTGTGTAGGTGTGTGTGTATATGTGTGTATGTGTGTGTATGTGTGTATGTGTGTATGTGTGTATGTATGTGTGTGTTGTGTGTGTGTTTTGTGTGTGTGTTTTGTGTGTGTGTTGTGTGTGTATGTGTGTGTTGTGTGTGTGGTGTGTGTGGTGTGTGTGTGTGTGTGTGGGTGTGTGTGTGTGTCGTGTGTGTGTGTGTGGTGTATGTGTGTGTTGTGTGTGTGTTGTGGTGTGTGTGTGTGTATATATATATATACACATATACACATATACATTATATATCTATATATATATATATGTGTGGGTGTGTGTGTGTGTGAGTGTGTGTGTGTGTGTTTTGTGTGTGTGTTGTGTGTGTGTGTGTGAGTGTGTGTGTGTGTGGTGTATGTGTGTGTTGTGTGTGTGTGTTGTGTGTGTGTGTTTTGTGTGTGTGTGTTGTGTGTGTGTTTTGTGTGGGTGTTTGGGGGGGTGTGTGGGGGGTTTGTTGTGTGGTTTTTTGTTTTTTGGGTTTGGTGTTTTGTGTTATGTGGTTTGGGGGGGGGGGGGGGGGGGGGGGGGTGTTTTTGGGGTTTGTGTGTGTGTGTTTGGGTGTGGGGTTGGTGTTTGGGGTTTTTTTTTTTTTTTTCTTTTATTTATGTGGGGTTGTGGTGGTGTGTGTGTTTTGGGGTTTTGGTTGTGTGTGTGGGGGTTTTGTGGGGTTTGTGTTTTGGGTGTGTGTGTTGTGTGTGTGATGTGTTGTGTTTGGTGGGTTTTGGGTGTGTATGTGTGTAGGTGTGTGTGTGTGGGGTTTGTGTGTATTGGGTTGTATGTGTGTATGTGGGTATTGTGTGAAAGTGTGTGGTTGTGTGTTTTGTTTTGTTTTAAGGTTTTGGGGTGTATTGTGTGTTGTGTGTAGGTGTTTTTGTGTATTGTGTGTAGGGTTTTGTATGTGTGTGTATTGTGGGGTTGTGTGGGGGGGGTTTTTTTATTTTGTGTTGGGTGTAGGTGTGTGTTTTTGGGGGTTTGTGGGGGTATGTTTGTAGGTGTGTGTGTTTTGGGGTTGTGTTTTGTGTGTAGGTGTGTGTGTGTGTTTGTTGTGGGGTGTGGGGTGTTGTGTGTTTGTGTGTTCGGGGTGTGTATTTGTGTAGGTGTGGGTGTATTTGTGTGTATGTGGGGGTTGTGTGTATTGTTTTGTATGTGTGTGTTGTGTGTTTGGTGTGTTGTGTTGTGGGTGGTGTTTTTGGGGGTGTATGTGGGGTAGGGGGTGTGTTTATTGTGTGTTTGTTTTTGGTGTGTGGGGTTAAAGGGGGTTTTGTGTGTATGTGTGGGGTATTTTTTTGTATGTGTTTTAGGGGGTGTGTTTGTGTGTATGGGGTTGGTTGTGTTGTGTTGAGTTTTGGTGTGTGTGTTTTGGGTGTGTGTTGTGTTTTATTTGTGTGTCTGTGTGTGGTGGGTGTGTATTGTGTGGTTGTGTGAAAGTGGTGTGTTTGTGTTTTGGTTGGTGTGGTGTATTGTGTGTTTTGTGTGTGGTGTTTTGTTTTATGTGTGTGGTTTGTGTGGGGTGTATTGTGTGTTGTGTGGGGGGTGTGTGTGTATTGTGTGTTTGTGTGGTGTGTGGGTATGGTGTTGTGTGTGGGTTTGTGTGTGTTTGGTGTATGGTTTTTGGTGTGGGGTGTTTGTTTTTTGGGGTGTGGTTGGTGTGTGTTTGTTTTGTATGTGTGTAGGGGGTGTGTGTATATGTGTGTTGGTGTGTAGGGGTGGTGTGTTTTGGGGTGTGGTGTAGTTGAGGTGTGTGGTTATGTGTGTATGGGGTGTGGGTGGGGTGTGTATAGGGTGGGTATTTGTGTGGTGTGTGGTATTTTGGTGTTTTGTGTGTGGTGTGTGGTTTGTGTAGTGTGTAGGTGTTTTTGTGGTATTGTGTGTATGTGTTTTAGGTGTGTGTTTTCTGTGTTTTATGTGTGAAAGGTGTGTGTGTATATGTGTGGGTGTTTTGTGTTGTTTGTTAGGTGTGTGTGAAAATTTTGTTTTTAGGTGTTTTGTGTGTGTATAGTGTGTTGTGTGTAGGTGGGTGTGTTCTGTGTTTTATGTGTGTGGTGTGTGTGTTATGTTGTTGTGGGTGTATGGGGTGTGGTTTTGGGGTGTGTGTGTAT
>NC_061830.1:28258145-28263145 GCF_019202785.1 Penaeus chinensis | reverse complement strand
GGCAAACACTTGGGCACAGTATTAAGACTCCTTGTCATGCTATTATTTCTTTTTTTCCTATATGCTTTTGCTGCTTTGGCATTTTTGGGGTCTATATTTGTCATTTGTTATGCTGTATCAAGATGGTAATAGATTACACCATGCAATAACGGTAACACTGAGTTACATTGTTATAATTTGTTTAATATTCAAATATTTTTCTATTATTCAATTTCCTGTAACACACACTAATCCACTAGTAATGGATGCCATGTATGGGTTCCTGCATGTGGACATGGCATCCTTCTAGAACAAGTGCTCACCCTGGCATGGCTCACATATGGTACACTCAACCCTTGTTCCCAGTGGAAATAATACAAGTGCCCCTTCCTAAAGGTCCACTGATCAATTTCCATCTAAGAGATATTTGTGCAGTCATGGTTAATGCCTCTGCCTCTTAGCCCCTTAGCCAATTTTTTCATGACAAGATTTCCTTGTCATCCAAGTCCAATGGAAAATAAAGAAAAAAAGGAAAAGAAAAAGGGAGGGGGGGGGGGGATATATAGATATATAATCAGGCAAGTTCTTTCACATAGTAATATCATAATATACTGAAACCTTTCCTATTCATCAAAATTATTATCAGGTATTTAGTGCTGTCCTTTACTAATTACTATTATATGGTGAGTAAATTTTATGGTGCAAACAATAAACACTTGCATATGGAGCAAAGAATATATGAATTTAGAAAAACTGAGCCCTACCATGAAGTACCTGTTTATTGCTGAAAAGTACATATTATATATGTACTTCTTTCTCAAATTGTTTGCATTTAATTGTTTCTATCCTATGAGTCTCATGTTAAGTTATATTCATATCATATTACAACAGAAATCTTCCAACTTTCCTACTAAATTCTCATATACATATTAGTCTATTCACACTTTGGTGTATGCTTCTGCAAAATTAGAAAAAATAAAAATAAAAATATCAGTTCAGTGACCACACACCTCTCTACAGTTAATAAAATAAATATTTAAGAAAATTATTATCAGACTTACACACAATTATTAGTCCTCTGCATATACTAAGTTTTTTTATTTTATTCTTATCACAGCTATAGACTCTACCACCACCCAACTTCCAATCTTTTATAAAATAGTGAAAAATGTCTTTCCTTTTAATGGTTCTGTTTTTATAAAACCAAAGTCAGTCCTTCCTTTCCTTTCTAAAATTATCTGATCACATCATTATGTAGATTAAATGCTTGTTCTGAATCCCTACTCTGCTTATAAAAATGCTACCATTCTCTTCAAACACTTAATGCATACAGCTTTATTTCATGCATCATGACTTACCCCATGCTTTCAGTTTGTCATTCTTTGACTTAAGTATTATCATTTGTTTGGTGTCACAATTAGATACAAGCACCTACAGTGAAGGGAAATCTTGGAATCTTGAAAACTATTTGTTATGAACTTCTGCTATGAATGTTGTGCATAAAACACTGAACAAGCTGGGCAGAAAACGGGCACTACTGACCACATGTTTTCATTCAGTGTTTTCTAAATACCATTATCTAGATTAAAGAATGCACCGTCTTAAATTTTAATGCATATGTAGCACATCAACTCAATAAACAGTCACTTTTCTACTCTGATTTCCATTTACAAAAAACAATGAGTAATGTTTTTGGAATGTAAAGATCAAAATCAATAGAATAATGCTTGAAAATATCAGTCAATATTTAGTGTACTGTGGGTTTACTAGTACTTTGCCTGCTCCTCATTTAGCAAGCTGATTTAAAAACCAAAAATATATAACATATATATATATAAAAAAACACACACACACACAAAAAAAACCCTGCAGAGTGAAGCTCAGACTGAAGACTAGAGAGAGAGGAAAAAAACAAAACAAAAAAACACAGGACTCACTTCAAAGTGTTCAGCACTGTACCAAAAAATGTGCTCTTGGATCTCTTGCCACCCCTTCCCCCCCACAAACAAATTCACACAAGCCGGCAGGGCCTAAGGGGAAAGCATGACAGAGGACTTCAAATATTATTGGCAGGTAGAAAGAGGCCCAACCTAGCATCACAAGACAGGAAATTAAGGAAAGGAACCCGCAATTGCTAGTGGGAGTAGTTGAAAGAACAGTAAGAGAATATTTGAAAAATAGCAAGGGTACTGTCTTTGTAGAACTGTCCATAAACCATGACTGGCATGTGTTTGGTGCATTAAAAGACTGGCTTTTGTATCCCAATACAAAGAATGGAGACTACATTAGTACCTGAAAGTGTTGTGGTCAGATGAGGCAAGCTCTGAGGTGACTAACATTTGCCAGGGTCAGTGACCCCACTGACCCTAGCAACATAAGCCACATGATTAGAAACCCCGACTCGCTCATGGTTTGGGGTTGTTTTTCATGTTATGTGGTTGGAAAATAAATTATATTAATCAAGAACATGAACCAGTGCAGCTAATCTGAACTTATTCTGGATGAACTTGAAGACTGTTTGTCAAAATCTGAGACTGATGTTTTCATGAAGTATGAGGCATCGTGTCAAACTGCATAATTAGTAGAGAACGGTTTTGAATTTTGTAATGTTAGATTGCAAAATCTTTGGCCAGGAAACTTTCTAGACATAAATCCCTTAAAGACCCTCAGGACACACACCAAACACCATGTAAAGGAAAGGAATACATCCTCCATCCTGCCCCTTCAAATGTCCATTCAGGACATTTGGGGCAATATCAAGACTTAATAGTTACAACACCGAGCTGATTCCCTTCCAAAATCGCCTCAAATGATCAAGAAAAGTCAAGGATATTCCACTAATATTCATTTTTGGTCAGTATCCCCTTTAGTACCATCTTCTACTGCATTTCTCTTCTTCTCCAAAGGTGAGACAAGTGTTTGGAAGGTCGGCATCTTCCGACACCACCAGCAATGTGATTATATATATATATATATATATATATATAAATATAGAAATATATTTATAAATATATATATTATATATATAGGGAGGGAAGGGGGGAGAGAGAATCAGAAGTGAGAAAGAGAGAGTGAGAAGAGGGGAGGAGAGTGAGAAGAGGGGAGGAGAGTGAGAAGGGGGGGAAAGTGAGAAGGGGGGAGGGGGGGGAGAGTGAGAAGGGGGGAGGGAGGGAGGGGGGGAGAGTGAGAAGGGGGGAGGGGGGGAGGGAGGGAGGGAGGGAGAGGGAGGGAGAGGGAGAGGGAGAGAGAGAGAGAGAGGAAGGTGGGGGGGAAAGGAGGAGGAGGAGGAGGAGGAGGAGGAGGAGGAGGAGGAGGAGGAGGAGGAGGAGGAAGAGGAGGAGGAAGAGGAGGAGGAAGAGGAAGAGGAGGAGGAGGAGGAGGAGGAGGAAGAGGAGGAGGAGGAGGAAGAGGAGGAGGGAGGGAGGGAGAGGGAGAGGGAGAGGGAGAGGGAGAGAGAGAGAGGGAGAGAGGGAGAGAGGGAGAGAGAGGGAGAGAGAGGGAGAGAGAGAGAGAGAGAGAGAGAGAGAGAGAGAGGAAGGTGGGGGGGAAAGGAAGAGGAGGAGGAGGAGGAGGAGGAGGAGGAGGAGGAGGAGGAGGAGGAGGAAGAGGAGGAGGAAGAGGAGGAGGAGGAGGAGGAAGAGGAGGAGGAAGAGGAGGAGGAGGAGGAGGAGGAAGAGGAGGAGGAGGAGGAGGAGGAGGAAGAGGAGGAGGGAAGAGGGAGTGGGGGGAAAAAGGAAAGATAGAAAGAGGAGAGGGAGGGAGAGAGGAGAGAGAGAAAGAGGAAAGGGAGAGAGAGAGGAGAGAGAGAAAGAAGAGAGGGAGGGTGGGAGGGAGGGAGGGAGGGAGAGAAAAGATAGATGAGCTAGCACAATGACAGATGGTCCTTTTAACAATCCTGCTTTCCCAGTTCTGATTTATTAATATCATATATATAAAATATAGAAATTCCGTATAAAAATACCCAACATACCAACAATCACATCCCCCTCCCACTCGCATACATCCATGCCTGTGCTCCCCTACCCCCATCTACGCCAAACATGACATCTACGACCCACACTCATGCACACAGATGTACACATCCTCATGAACATACACACACACACACACACACACACACACACACACACACACACAATCTGATCTTCAAAACTTCAACAGAAAATAAACAACCTTTAATATATGCAGTAATTACTTTTACCTTTCATCTTCAAGATTATCTGTGCATTCACATTGTTTTCCTAACAAGAAGGGACAAGGTGCACTTCACGTGAGAATTGTGATACTATTGGCACAACTTTGCTTGCATACAATATTGTGTAATCGCACCTTGCAGAAATGCTGAGCATGATGTAAAACAATGAAGAGAATTTGTGCAAACAGAAATTTCCACATATTTGCTCCCACATAAAGGCTCTTACAAATTGTGATTTGGCAAGCAGTATAATAAACATGTACAGCATTCACACACACCCAAGAAAACATCCAAAGAATATGCATTTGTGAGGTTGCATGTGCCATCCCACCCCAACTCTTCCAATTTTTACAACTCCCTACACAAGAATACAAACATAAGCAGGCAACCGTTACTGTTTTCCCTTGCCAACTACTTCCCAAACAGGATACAAGCCACTAATGTATGTTCCCAAGCTCATACGAATCTACTTACTCATCCATAATACAATCCTTCTTTGGGGGAGAAACATTTTCGTCAGTGGTAGTGGTGGCAGGGCGTTTTGGAGGGGATGTGAACTGCCGGTAGTCAGTGTCACCAATAGTGGCTGGAGCTGTTGTTGTGGCGGGGCTGCTGACTTCTGGCTTCTTAGCTGAAAGGCAGTTGGGGGTTGTTGGCACACAAAAAAAAGAAAAAAAAAGAAAGAAAATAAAGAAAGAAAGAAAGATAGAAAGAAAAAAAGGATTCAGCTTTGTCTGCAAATTTGTCACAGTAGAGCAAATCCTTTCATATCCTGAAACAAGCAGTAATTCCCATGCTCTTTATTTATAAAGCAAAACAAAAAAAA